>NC_140174.1:93654047-93926871 GCF_963971535.1 Notolepis coatsorum | reverse complement strand
TCCTTACGCAGGCCTTATCTACCCAAATGCTTTGACATTGAAACGTGGTCTTATCTCGAGTAAACACTACGCTGAAGCTGTCGCCCGCAGACTCAAAAAATACGAATGGCCGCAATTATTTTTGGATGTTTTCTTCGTCCGCTCCGACGTCCGTTCCATTTAGCGTTTCGTATCGCGTTGTTTTCCCCCTCATAACGGTTATCTTTTCGGGACGTCGGGGGGCCATTCCGTCTTCCCTCTTCCAGGGATGTAATGTAGCGGTGAGATGCAGTCGAACGCCCAGCTGTTTGGCATAATTCAGGGTTTAACTCTCCACTCTGACACCATAGTCCTTCGTGGCTTCCTGCCTGAAATCCTGTTGTATGAGAATAAAGAGGATTTTCCCACGTCTGATCTTATGATGTATTAAAATGTCATGCGAGTGAATGGATGACATCACCCCTGTCCTCCACAACCTCCATCCACTGCTCTGACCACATCACCCCTGTCCTCCACCCACTGCTCTGACCACATCACCCCTGTCCTCCACCTCTCTGACCACATCACCCCTGTCCTCCACCTCTCTGACCACATCACCGCTGTCCTCCACCTCTGACCACATCACCGCTGTCCTCCACCTCTCTGACCACATCACCGCTGTCCTCCACCTCTCTGACCACATCACCCCTGTCCTCCACCCACTGCTCTGACCACATCACCCCTGTCCTCCACCCACTGCTCTGACCACATCACCCCTGTCCTCCACCTCTCTGACCACATCACCGCTGTCCTCCACCTCTCTGACCACATCACCCCTGTCCTCCACCTCTCTGACCACATCACCGCTGTCCTCCACCTCTCTGACCACATCACTGCTGTCCTCCACCTCTCTGACCACATCACCGCTGTCCTCCACCTCTCTGACCACATCACCCCTGTCCTCCACCCAATGCTCTGACCACATCACCCCTGTCCTCCACCCACTGCTCTGACCACATCACCCCTGTCCTCCACCCACTGCTCTGACCACATCACCGCTGTCCTCCACCTCTCTGACCACATCACCGCTGTCCTCCACCTCTCTGACCACATCACCCCTGTCCTCCACCATCTTCTCTGGCTTCCAATAAAATACCGGATACACTTAAAAATACCGCTCATCACATTGAAAGCCCTCAACAACCTGCCCCCCCTACCTCTCTGACCTCCTCCACCACCACACCTCTACCTCTCTGACCTCCTCCACCACCACACCTCTACCTCTCTGACCTCCTCCATCACCTCTACCTCTCTGACCTCCTCCATCACCACACCCCTACCTCTCTGACCTCCTCCATCACCCCTACCTCTCTGACCTCCTCCATCACCTCTACCTCTCTGACCTCCTCCATCACCACACCCCTACCTCTGACCTCCTCCATCACCTCTACCTCTCTGACCTCCTCCATCACCTCTACCTCTCTGACCTCCTCCATCACCACACCCCTACCTCTCTGACCTCCTCCATCACCTCTACCTCTCTGACCTCCTCCATCACCTCTACCTCTCTGACCTCCTCCATCACCTCTACCTCTCTGACCTCCTCCATCACCTCTACCTCTCTGACCTCCTCCACCACCACACCTCTACCTCTCTGACCTCCTCCATCACCTCTACCTCTCTGACCTCCATCACCTCTACCTCTCTGACCTCCTCCATCACCTCTACCTCTCTGACCTCCTCCACCACCACACCTCTACCTCTCTGACCTCCTCCATCACCTCTACCTCTCTGACCTCCTCCATCACCTCTACCTCTCTGACCTCCTCCATCACCTCTACCTCTCTGACCTCCTCCATCACCTCTACCTCTCTGACCTCCTCCATCACCACACCTCTACCTCTCTGACCTCCTCCTCCTCCTCCATCACCCCTACCTCTCTGACCTCCTCCATCACCCCTACCTCTCAGACCTCCTCCATCACCACACCTCTACCTCTCTGACCTCCATCACCCCAACCTCTCTGACCTCCTCCATCACCTCTACCTCTCTGACCTCCTCCATCACCCCAACCTCTCAGACCTCCTCCATCACCCCTACCTCTCAGACCTCCTCCATCGCCCTCCCTCTGGAACGCCCTGCCCAGCCACATCCAGACTGCCAACACCCTACTGTCCTTCAAAACAGCCCTCAAGACCCACCTTTTCACTCTTGCTTTCGGCCAACTGTTTTTGTTTTGTTCTTTTGTTGTTTACACTGTAAACCGTCTTTAAGCACCGTTAAAGCGCTATATGAATGTAATGTATTATTATTGACGTTTTTCTTCCTCTTCCAGGGCCATTGTACGTGATCGTAGAGTATGCATCTAAGTGCAACCTACGGGAGTACCTGCGAGCCCGACGCCCACCGGGGATGGAGTACTGCTACAACCCAGACCAGGTGCCCGTGGAGAACATGTCCATCAAGGACCTGGTGTCCTGTGCCTACCAGGTGGCCCGGGGCATGGAGTACCTGTCCTCCAAGAAGGTAAGAGATTTACATTACAATGTTTTTTTGTTTTTATGACAGCAAGATTACATAAAAAAAATAAAGTTCACTTTTATGAAAAGGAAAAAAATAACGATAATAATAAATATACAATAAAGATTGACATAAGTAGAGAAAAAGAAGAACCCACTGAGACCTCCCACCGAGGGCAAGCTACCACCACTATCTTATCTCAATTTACACTGGGTTTCAACTGTACCTCCAGATTATTCCATATTGTAATTGTTGCCTCCTTCGGTCCACGTAAGTGAGCTGTAAAGAGCTCCAAACACACAATGTTCAAGTACATCAAAGTCTGTGCTCTGAGAACAAGTGAATGAGGTGGTTTCCAGCACAGTACCAACATCTTCACTGTTGTCAGCCCAGCAAGAAGAGTTTGTGTTTCCATAAGTGACAACACATCTGGGGCAAAAAAGAGACATTAATCTCAAACAATACAGAAAGTTTTGCAGCAACCGATACCCAGAAACTAGCCACTGGAGGACACTCCCAGAACATAATTAAGTATCCATTACATTATTGTTACATAATGTACAATTTGAACTCAAAATACATTTCACGGAACAAAGCTTTACAATTCATGTTAGTACAAAGAATCTCTTCAGTCGTTCCCCAGCTTTGTATTTATGTACCGAAAAGAACCGAACCCACGAGCAAAACCGTTGGAATAAAGGAATAAGAGCTCTTGAAGAGGCACTTGACGTACCCTCTGCCGTCAGGCGCTGCCGGTTTACGTTACATTTTAGGATAATGCTAGTGGAACCACTAGGGATGCCCCGATCACGTTTTTTGCCACCGATCACAGATCGTCTTGAGCCATATCGGCCGATACCGATCCGATACCGATCGTTTTTGGTTTTATATAAAAAAAATATATATACCTTTTTTTTTTTTTTTTCAATTTTTTTTTATTATTACTTACATGAAACAAGACAACACATTAATCACAATCACAATACACAGAACTTCACAGGAAAATAACAAAAACAATAATAATACAGAATATAACAATTTATAAATTATAAAGACAAAAAGAAAAGAAAACGGAGTTCAACCTTTTTAAATTTTAAATTCAAAATTACAGGGGTACTATCTAATAGATGACCAAATAGCGAAGAACTAGCTAAATAGCTGCCCCCCAATAAAATCCCTAGTTAAATTCAAGACATCACAAAAGACAAGACAGACGAGACATTTCCTCCTCCCCCTCCCACGAGACCGCCGGACTCGCCCGAACAAGCACCCCAACCCCGCTCAGCCGCACACGGCGGTCCTAACCTTCTCAGCTGCTGCGAACCATAGGTCAATCCCAGCCTGCCCCACCCCAATCACCCGCGCCGTGGATATCTCAAGATAAATCACATCCAACAGTGTTAGGGACCAGTCAATCACTGTGAGCCCCTCAGGCTCCCTCCATCTCACTGCTATTAGCTTCTTCGCCGCTGTGACGCCCGCTAGGACAACCCCTCTCAGTTGTACGGACGCGGGTAGTGTTGTTATATCGTTCAGGAGTAGCGTAACAGCCGCGAATGGGACAGTTAAGCCACACAGATCTGAAAGTTTGTCCGCCACTGACCTCCAGAAGCGGGCCACTGGTGGGCAATCCCAATACATATGCATATAAGTGCCAGTGGCCTTTTGAGAGCACAAAGTGCACCGAGAGTCGGCCATCAGTCCCATAGCAAACAGCTTCCTAGGTGTAAGATAGATCCCATGAATATAATTAAAATTAATTTGCTGGTGATTGGGGTTGCGGGAAGACAATGCCACATTTGCCCAAACATCATCCCAGTCAAACTCGGGGTCCAACTCCGGGATATCCACACGCCAGATTGTATCCAATGATACATTTTTATACGTGGACTGAATTAAGAGCGTATAAAAGTCTGAGACAAACCCTCTGGAGGTCGTCCTGTCCACTATGAGCCTGAGGAAGGGGCGTGGCTGCAAAGCTTGAGCCCACGGCACGCCATGCGCCCTCAGCACTGACCTTAGTTGAAGGTAAAGAAAGAAGGACTCGCCGGGAAGATCATAAAATTCTCTTAAGTCCTGAAACACACGGAGGCCGTTCTTATCATAAATATCCTCCAGAGTATGAACCCCCCTCCTTTGCCATTGAGGAATATTAACCGGCTTGTGCCGAACAAGTAATTGCTGGTTATTAAAAATTGGAGAGTCCAGGTGCCATGGGCATTTAACCCCACACGACTTCTGTACATTACGCCAGGGGTTCCCAAACTTTTCAGGCCGGGGCCCAGAAAATAAGGCGTCAGAGAGCCGTGGCCCAATGCACATCGTCTGGCTTTTTTTTTTTTTTTTTTTGCCAGGCGACCGATTTTTTAAGCCAAATATCACTTCAATCCTATTAAGTTAGTTCAAGTTAGTTATTCATTTATATGTGCTATTTATGAGAGGGCTAACTTGTTGCAAAATAATAATGATAATAATAATAGCCTCATTAAAATACTATTGTTGCTTCGGTTGTTTTCAGCGTTTTATGTGCATAATCTGTTACTTAGTTTGAAATGTTCGTTGAAATAAGTAGATTTTTCGTTTTTTGTTTATTTATTAAGTTAATATAAAACCATATAGTCACATTTTAGAATACAATAGAATAGAATTTTAGAATACAACTAGAAACACTGTCCTGGCCTGCTTCTAAGTTCAGTGGCCTGACAAAAAAAATTAAAATTAAAAAATTAAAAAATTAAAAAATAAAAAATAAAAAAAATATTTTTTTTAAAAAATTTTTAAATCATCTCGCGGCCCACCCGTGGCTGCTCGCGGCCCACCTTTGGGTCGCGACCCCGACTTTGGGAACCACTGCATTACGCCACGTCTGGATCACGTGAGTTATGATTGGTCCATACCTCAGTCGGCATTTCGAAATAGGGACAGTGGAGTACACCACATCCTGCAATCTTAGCGGTGAGACCGCCGCCGCTTCTAAGGAGCGCCAAGATACAGCATCTACAGGGTCTAGTCAGCACATCAGAGGTCTCAGTGAAAAGGACCAGAAATAAAGCTTAAAATCAGGGATTGCGAGGCCCCCATCTTGTTTCCTACGTTGAGTAGTAGCTCTTTTGATTCTCGGGCGTTTGTTATTCCAGATAAACTTAGATACCATCGATTGTACCTTGCGCCAGTGGTCTATTGGAGGGGGCAGGGGGAGCATTGAGCTAACAAAATGTATCCTAGGCAGGACGTTCATTTTGATTATGGAAGCTCGGGCTTGTAAGGAGTTAGGAAGGGACGACCATCTGTCTAGATCCTGGCGTATTTTATCATAAGTACCCGTGAAGTTGAACTTAGTAGTTTGACTCAGCGTGGGGAATATCTCTATGCCTAAGTATTTAAAATGTTCCACTATGGGGATATCAGCTGGTAGTCGCACCGCTTTGGCCAGCTCATTGAGAGGTAGGCAGGCTGATTTGTTCCAGTTAATCTTAAAGCCTGACAATTTACCAAAGTCGTCGATTATTCCCAATAATTTTGTGGCCGACCGGGAAGGGTCATCCATAAAAATCAGTAGGTCATCCGCATAGAGAGCAATTTTGTGTGGTGTATTATTGACCATTATGGGGACGATGTCCTCCGATTGCCTAATAAATTGGGCCAATGGTTCGAGGGAAAGCGCGAATAGTCCTGGGATCAGAGGACAACCCTGTCTAGAAGATCTGGAGACTGGGAAAAGTGTGGAACAGTTTTTGCCTGTCAGTATCATTGCCGACGGCGAGGCATACAGGACTTTAATCATATGAATAAAATTCTTTCCAAGACCCATGACCTCAAGTACCTTCCACAGGTATGACCATTCTAGTCTGTCAAACGCCTTCATGGCATCCAAAGACAGAACTGTGGACGGATCTGTATTGTCTTACTGTTATCGACTACATGCAACAGCCTCCTAAGATTATCTGCAGCCAGGCGCCCCGGGATAAAACCAGTTTGATCGCAGTGTACCAATACCGTCATAAATCTCTGCAGGCGGCGGGCCAGCACCTTGGCAAACACTTTTAAATCGGCCCCGAGAAGACTCAAGGGCCTATAGCTACCACAATCATTGGGATCTTTGTCCTTCTTGAGAAGTAAAGAAATCAACGCCATGTTGACATCTCTTGAGAACTCCCCTTGTTCGATAGCGTAATTGATCATATCGAGCATCAATGGACCCAGTTGGTCCCAGAAAGCTAAATACACCTCGGGTGGAATACCATCCCAGCCTGGTGCCTTACCCCTCTGCATTTCAGCAATCGTCTCCCTTAGTTCCATAAGAGTGATCGGTTTCCCCAGTTCCTTAGCCTCTTCCTCAGAAATGTGGGGTATCTCAAGCCCGCCAATGAACGATTCAAATTTAGAGTCGTCGAGATTAACCTCTGAGCTATATAACTGTGAGTAAAACTCTTTAAAAGTGTCGTTGATCTTTTTCGAATCAGTAGTGACTGTACCCTGTCGCGTCTTGATCGAGGGGATATCCGAGAAATGATCATTCGAGCGTATTTTCATTGCCAATAGATGGCTAGGCCTGGAGCCGTGAAAGTAGTAATTTTGCCTTGTCCTATGTATCAAGAACTCAGACTGTTGTTTAAGTATGGAGTTTATTTCTTTCTTGACTATCTTACGTTGTGTGTTTAGTCGTTCACTATAGTTAGTTTGCAAAGATGCGTATAGGTCTGCATATAATGTTTCCAGTCCTTCTAGTTTTTTTGACCGGGATTTACGCAAATTGGAGGCGAAAAGTGTGACATGACCCCTGATAAATCCTTTCAATGCGTTCCATAGGACCCTGGGGTCATCGACCGTGCCAACATTGATCTGCAAGAATTCAGCTAGTTTACTCCTGAACTCAGAACAGAAATCATCGTTCTTTAATAAGGTTGAGTTAAAACGCCACCTGGGAGCTCTCGTGGAGAGCCTGCCAAAGGTTGCCGCAAGGAAAATCCCCTTGTGGTCCGAGAGAGCCAGGGGAACCAATGAGACGTCGAAACTATCAAACATATTAGGGGACGCGAATGCATAGTCTATTCGAGAGAAGGTTTTGTGTCTGGCTGGGATTGGATAAGCGCCATAGGTCTGCGGGCCCCGTGTCCTGGGAGGACCCGGACCTATCCATCTCCGCATCCCAGCACGCATTAAAATCGCCACCCACAAAGAGAGCGTATCCAGTAAGTTCCAACATATTCTTTGTGATTGTATTATAGAACGCTGAATCAAATGTGTTAGGGGCATACAATGCTATTATTGCCATCTTCCTATGAGAGAACTCAACTTTTGCTATAGTAATCCTTCCCTCCGTGTCCGACCACACATCCAGGACTTTGATATCAAGGTTACGTCTTGCAACTATGACGACTCCTTTCGTCTTATCATCGGCTGAGGATGAGGAGATAACGTGATATTGTCGATTTGCTAGCCTTGACACATCACCCACCAATAAATGCGTCTCACTAAGGAGAGCAATGTCAATATTTCTTCTGTTCAATAACCAAAGGACACTGGCACGCTTGTGTGGGGCGTTAAGACCCCCTGCGTTCCAAATTAAAATATTCAATTTAGCCATGGTCGAGTTTGTCTAAATGCGTAGAGAACATACCAGTGCAGCCAGGCTGAGTACAGAGGCGCTGATCCAGGCGGGCCCAGACGGTCAATCCCAGGAGTTCAGAGGAGGAACAATTACACACATATAAGACAACAGTACATAAAACACAGAAAAATACCACCCCAGTTACAACCCCCCCTCCTTCTACTCTAAACCCTAACCCACCCGTCCTATTATAAACCCTCCTATACCCACTCTCCAATCCCCTCCCTATGCCCCATCCACTAAGGATGGTCATCTTCCTATCATTTCCCACTGGAGTCATGGATCCAATAAGACGCTCTCCACTCCGACCCCCCTCTAGATAAACCCCTGATTAAACCCCCACTAGTCCAATAAACACAAATAAAAATAAAAATTAAATTCAATAAAGATATCGGTCGAAAACCACCGTGAGCCTTGGCCCTAACATGAGACAACTATAATGGAAAGAATTGCCATTATTATATAATAACTCAACATCAACCCTGTAACCATCTACTTCCGAGTCTGCGTATTAATGTCGCAATGTTATAGCATAAATGGATAAAGGAAAATTCAAAACAAAATTAAATTAAAGCATACCAGCAGATAGTCTAAGGCAGGATCGGATCACAGGTAAATTGCGCAAACTGATGTCATTTAAACATTGACAATAAGAAGAAAGGGAAAAAAGGGGGTTATGGTCAAAGTGCACGCATGTAACAGCCCCTCTGATCAGGCACAACGGCTGGAATGACATAACCTATGTAAGAATAGAATTAAACACCTTCATTAACCCGGGGATAGTAATAAGCTATACCTGACACAACCTGTTATCATATATTGTATATATATATTCAACCGACCTTCTACTACTGGAGCCCAAAGCTCAAAACAGCCTGGATATAAAAATAAAAGCATACAAGAAGTTAGTTAAGGACCCGATCACCGTTGAATTGTGCAAACCGATGTCACTTAAACAGCAACAACAACCAAAATACGTAAACATTAACGGGTCTCGAGTGTCGAGTGTCTCGGCGCGGGCGATAGACACAGCCTGCTAGCTAGCCCGAGGCTAGCGCGTAAGCTAGTGATGAATCCGGCTAGCACGCTAGAATCTGTTTTGTACATTGTTCAGCTAGCTCACTAGCTTTCATAGAGGCGACACCCACGTACGACCATGCGGTCAGCATTAGCAAGTAACAGAAGTCATTGGGATGCCCCGCTAGTTTGGATGGGCAGTGGACAGTTAGCATGTCTGGCATGACAACAAGCATCTGTGAGTAGTCCGCCCTATCAATGTATTCAGGCCCACATCGCCAAGTCACTCACCCGACATAGATATCAAGCTACAGTCTCGGCTATCCCCCCGAGATATTCCTTTGCTTTAGCCAAAGACCAAAATGAACGCCGATCATCGTCCTTACCCAGCACAGATAATTTCGCGGGAGCGAATAGCGTAGGCCTCAGGCCTAGTTTCCATAGCCTGGACATGACCACTTTGTATTCGCCTCTCCGTGCTTGAACCTCCAGCGTAAAGTCTTCGAAAATGGCCACTTTGTGATCGCCAAGACTTAGTTTACCCCTTCTGGCACGGGCCGACCGCATGATGAGCTCCCTCTGCTGAAGCCTGTTCAGCTTGACAATAATGGGCCTCGGCTCTTTGTTCACTCCAGGACTGGTCCTGCCCGCTCTGTAGGCCGATTCACATACGGGAGGGTTGGGGAGGACATCTTTCCCCAGTATTTCCTGCAGCAATTCCGGCATGGTCTCCGAGAAACGGCCTCCCTCGTTGCCCTCCGGTACACCAGCAATCCTGATGTTGTAGCGTCTCTCCCGGGACTGCATTTCCACAATTACCGACTAGTTTGGCAACTTCAGCCTGCCTAGCCAGCAGGGAGGTCTCCAGACCCGCCATCCTCTCGCCTTGTAGTGAGACCTCTGTCGTTAGCGTGGCTAGTTCGTTAGCATTAGCCGAGGAGACAACGTGCAGCGACTCCATCTTGTCTTTCAACGGGTCGACCGCCAACCTAATTTCCTCTGACATCTCTCGATGAAGGTTATCAAAAAATTCCGCCTGCACTTTTCTTTGTGTTTCAGCGAAGCGTGTCTCAAAGTCTTCATGGAGTTTGGTCATGACCGAGAGTACAGCTTCGCTTATCTCATTGATACCGGGCGACGGCGCGATTAAGCCCGGTGGCAGTTTGCTGGCTGGGGTGCTCATGGATCTGGTCTCCACCACCGACATCGCAGAAAGTTGAAAAAAGTCGACGACAGTAGTTGAAACTCGACGACTCAACAAGCAGACAAATAACAAATACAAATAAAATAAAGACTAATGGGGAGAAAAGTATATTTCGCACGATAGAAGGGAGCTCACGTGAAACACGTCTACTCCATGATCGCCTAGCTCCGCCCTCACGGGTATCAATAGTTAAGATCATATATACCCTTTTTTTATATATATATTTTTTTTTCTTTTTTTTATATATATATATATTATATAATTATACTGTAGTTGTATTAGCTGCGAGACATGGCCACCACGCAACAAGTCAAAATGCTCGCTATCTCCACTGTCTGTGTGTATACTCTGCTTTGGTCAAATCACATTTAGCATGTATTATGTCTTCAAATAACGCACCGGACTGCGGCTTAACGTTTGACGGTTTATTTGATCCGCTCCACCAGTGCACAACACACACACACCATCTCCCGTTACCACAACGCTTTACGGTATATTACAGCAGTGTCGCAACATTACCGTGCCATCTTAAAGGCCCGGTGAACACCGTTGTGATTCACATACACAACATATTCCCCCCCCCCCACAGGGAACCCCGAAGAACATCCCCATACAGTTTAATTCATATGTAATTCATACTAACGGTCCCTGCAGCCTACCTAGGTGAACCGGGTAGACTGCCAGTCACCGACATAGTCTTGTGGATTATTCTGCCACGCAACAGACTATGCTCTGACTAAAACGGTCAATGAATAAATATAAATAATCTGTAACATAAATAGTCTATCTCTCAAGTAACAGTCTCAAGTAGGCCGGTCTATTCCGGACGCGGACTGGCCGTGCGTCCCGGCGAACCTGGGGCTCGACTGGCAATGGCAATGGTGAGCCCCGCTGGGCGCGGTCGGGAGAGGCCTCCAGGTGAACCGCTGCGGCTCATCTGGCAAAACCCAGTCCTCAATGTCCAGCTCTGAACCCTCCCTAGACTCTGGGTCCGAGATGGGGTCGTTTGCCACCTTCTTAAGCCGGTTTGCGTGCCACCGTGATCCATCGGCCAGACGAAAGGTGGCCGGGCCCAGCCGGGCCGTGACCCGTATCGGTGCCGACCAGAAGGATAGCAGCTTGTGGTCCCGGTGGGGACGACGAATCCGGACCCAGTCTCCTTCTGTGAAGGAAGGCGCTTTCACCCTCCGCCTCCTATCGAACCGCTGCTTCATTCGACGCTGAGCATCTGCGACCCTGGTGCCCTGGCAGGGTATCACTGCCGGCGCGATACTTGCCGGGACCCTCAGCCGATCCAGGGGAAGCTGCAACTCGCGTCCCATCATCAGGAGGGCTGGGGAACTGCCCGTAGTTGTGTGCGGCGTCGCCCTGTAGTGAAGCAAAGTGCGGAGTAAAGCGGCTGAGAACGGCAGACCCTCCGTCAGGTGCGCTCTGATGCCGTTCTTCAATGTCTGATTAAACCTCTCCACCCCCCCGTTTGCCTCCGGGTGGTAGAAGGCTGTACGGACGTGGTTAATCCCCCTGGCCTCCATGAAAGTGGCAAAGTCAGCAGAGACAAACTGCGGCCCATTGTCCGTAGTGAGGGTGTCAGGAATGCCCCACCGGGCGAACAGGGCGGAGAGGAAATCCGTGACCACACTATAAAAATTAACAAAATAGAGCACAGTCTCGTCGGAGCGATCAGAAAGGCAGCCATCACAGCAGCGCCCGAGGCGGCCACCTCCGGCCACTTGGAATGGAGGTCATAGGCCACCAGGAGGAAACGCTGGTGGTGTGGGACACCATGGAGCTCCCCACAGATGTCCAGCTGGATGTGCTTCCAAGGTGCGGGTGGCCATGGCAAAGGCTGCAGAGGCGCTGGGGTCGGCGGCCCCATCTTACCGCTGAGAAGGCAGGCTGAGTAGTCCCTCACCATTGTCTCTATATCCCGGTCAATGCCCGGCCACCACACCAGATCCCTGCAGCGCTGCTTCACCCTCACGATGCCCAGGTGCCCCTCGTGCGCCATGGTCAATATGCGTGCTCTGAGGTCACTGGGGATGACTGTGCGAAGCCCCCGAGCCACACAAACACTGCTCCAGCAGGACTGCTCATCCTTGACCCGATGAAAAGGCGCCAGCACCTCCGGGACCTTCACGGGCCACCCCCCCCTGATGTAGGTGCGGAGCTGGGCGAGCGTGGAGTCCCCCTCCGATGCAAGCTGAAGGTCCTCCAGGGAGACCGTGGCCTGGAGCGGGCCGTGAAGCTGAAGGACAAGCTCCGGTTCCATCGGATCCGGGCACGTTTTGGGTGCCGGGTCAGGGGTGGCACGGGAGAGCAGGTCAGCCACTACATTCTCCCTGCCGGGAGTAAACACTGTGGTGTGGCTGGAGCCTCTCAGACCAGCGGTGAATCCTCTGGCTTGTGGCCCGACCCGGATGTAGGGAGCAGGGCGGTAAGAGCCTGGTGGTCCGTCCGCAGCGTAAAATGACGTCCGTACACGTACATGTGCCACCGTTCACACGCCCAGACACAGGCCAGAGCCTCGCGCTCCCCCACCGAGTACTTCTGTTCCGCTGGGGAGAGAGCGCGGGAGGCAAACGCCACTGGGCGCTCCACGCCCCGCTGGACCTGAGACAGCGCAGCCCCGATCGCCGTATTGGACGCATCACAGGTGACAAACGTCGGGCTCGCCAGATCGAAGAACGTGAGCACTGGTGGTGAGGTGAGCTGCGTTTTAAGTTGGCGAACAGCGCTAGAGCAGGCTGGGGTCCACTCCCAGACCGCGTCCTGTTTCAGGAGCCTCCGAAGCGGGGTGGTGGTTCGACAACACACACACCATCTCCCGTTACCACAGCGCTTTACGGTATATTACAGCAGTGTCGCAACATTACCGTGCCATCTTAAAGGCCCGGTGAACACCGTTGTGATTCACATACACAACAGCATGCCCTTAGCAGGGTATATCTGCGGCTCTGCAGATATACCCTACTCCCTCAGCTAGCCCCGTTTGTGACTGCGATGCAAGCCGGGGCTCGAATACGCATCGAATCAATGTTATAAGACATTGATATCAGGAGCTATCTGTAGCTACTGCTAGCCGGCTAGATAACGTTAAGACAACGCCGCAGTGAACTATTTAGTTTAATGGGCCATTGCGTTTTGAACAGTGAGCTAACGTGAGCTAACCTGAGCTAGCATGCACTACTAGACTATTGCTGGAGCATTTGTTGATATCAGGAGCTATCAGTAGCTAGCCGGCTAGATACCGTTAGACAATGCCTCATGTATTAAACTAAAAGTGAATAGTTGACTGGGTAATTTTGTTTAAACAGTAACGATAGCTAGGTAGCTAACGTTAGCTCATGGAGATCTCATGCACTAGACTAGAGCGGAGCCTCCTCTGTGTTTACACGGGTAAGGGAGGGGCAGGGGAGGAGGAGGAGCGGCAGTTTGCAGCTCCGTGTGTCTGAGACAGAACTCAGCGAGTGAGATCTCCGCTAAGAATTGGATCATGTTTTTCGATCGGTTTTCACGATCGGCGAAAATAAAGCATTATCGGAATTCACCGATCTCATATTTATACTGAATATCGGCCGATACCGATCGCTGGCCGATCGATCGGGGCATCCCTAGGAACCACCAGTATCCAGACAGAGCCACTTAGATCAAGCGCAACACTGGAATGTGTTGCTCAAATCCTTGCGTCACAGACACAGCAAGTAGCCAAAAGGAGGAGTAGTGAGGGTGAATTGATGGCGCTGCTCGCTCGGGTAAAGAGGGTGAGAAATAAGTAGCGAGAAATTAAGAAAAGTAGCCTAGAATTAAATTTGCAATTAGGACAAAGTGGACCCAAGCAAGTAAAAAATGCCACTGTGAGATGGCTTGTTTCAACCACCTCTTGCCAAGTCTAGCAGTGCGGCTGCATTCAATTAGAGGAGCATATGTAGTACCTCACATGTACCTCGTGGCTCCTCGACATCGGAAATTAATTGAATGCAGCCGTGCTGCTAGACTGAAAACGGACCATCGATGACCATTTTGAAATGATAAACGGCGGTACCCCCAGCTGGACTAAAGTGTGTGTCTTTTGTGTAGTGTATCCACAGAGATCTGGCTGCTCGAAACGTCTTAGTAACGGAGGACAACGTGATGAAGATAGCGGACTTCGGCCTGGCGAGAGACATCCACCACATCGACTACTACAAGAAGACGACCAACGTGAGGCCTCCTGTTGTTAACCTGCTGTTTTCTTTGAAACTGTAAATCCTTTCCACTCGCCTGCATTATTATGATCATGAATTCTCCTCGGAGCCATAACACCTACACACTTCCTACCCCCCCCCTCCCCCCTACAGGGTCGTTTACCAGTCAAGTGGATGGCTCCCGAGGCGCTCTTTGACCGGATATACACGCACCAAAGTGATGTGTGAGTGTCGAGCCTCATCATTCATAACCGCCGTCCACTCCGAGTAGGAACATTTTTAGTCGCGTAAATCCCTGCGGGCTCTGGCTTAGCTAATCTTTCTTGTGTGTCTCTCGTGCAGCTGGTCGTTCGGAGTGCTACTGTGGGAGATCTTCACCCTGGGAGGCTCTCCCTACCCCGGGGTCCCCGTGGAGGAGCTGTTCAAGCTGCTGAAGGAGGGCCACCGCATGGACAAGCCCACCACCTGCACGCATCAACTGTAAGCTCACACCTCCACACACCAACTGTAGACACACAACCTGCACACACCTGAACACACTAGGGCTGACCCCTATTATTCGAATAGTCGACTAATCGATCGAAATGAGCCGTAGTCGACTGCCTACCTCTTAGTCGAATGCAAAAAGAAAGACATTTTATTTTATTTTTTTTATTATTATTATTTCTTTTGATCATTCTTTCCAAAAGAAAAGAGGCCTAGAAGCGTGGCTAACGCTAATGGCACGCATGCCAGAGGCTAACTGCCTAAGAAAACAGGCACAGAGGCACTGAAAGAGGATTTTAACCCATCTAATGAACACACTAGACTAGACAAATATCAAGATGTATCCATCAGTGGACCAATTGCATGCTTTCGCAGAGGACAAGAAGCCTTCAGTCGACTCCTTCAGACATTAAGCACCCCCCACAGCCCAAATGGAATGATAAAAAATAATAATAATAATAATTATACTTTTATTTTTTCAACAAAAAAAATGTCATAGTCGACTATCGGCTAATTTCGGCCAATCAAAGTCGACTAACCAAATCCTTAGTCGGGGACAGCCCTAGAACACATCAACTGTAGACACACAACCTGCACGCACCAACTGTAGACACACAACCAGCACGCACCAACTGTAGACACACAACCTGCACTAACTGTAGACACACAACCTGCACACACCAACCTGCACACACCCCCAGGCCATCAGAGCCATGAACAATGAACATTGAGTGCTCAGAACATTGAACTGTCCACACACAAGCACACATGAACACACACACGACACGCACACTGTGCACGCTCACACACGAGCAGCCACTTAACACTTTAACATGAGCGGGCACACACTCATGTCGCACACACGCACACTCATGGCCAAAGGAAAGGACACTTTAAATTAGAATAACAGGAACAGTGTATTGCACTACCAAAGCTAACTGGCATGTCCCATATGCTCTGTAAATAACTATGTACAGATACCGAGATGTCACTCCATGTTACCTGTTACCTGTTACTGCACAATGTTGTTTTCTTCTTTTGATTCTATTATATGTACCACTGTATTGCACATCGTTGCGGGCAAGACCACCCGCATTTCATTGTATACCTGTATGCCGTGACAATTAAAACTCTTGACTTGACTTGACTGTAGACACACAACCTGCACCAACTGTAGACACACAACCTGCACGCACCAACTGTAGACACACAACCTGCACACACCAACTGTAGACACACAACCTGCACGCATCAACTGTAGACACACAACCTGCACGCACCAACTGTAGACACACAACCTGCACTAAGGCTGAACGATTAATCGATTTTAAATCGAAATCGTGATTTTAAATGTTGCAATTAGCAAACCGCAAAGCCTGCGATTTGGGATACGTTATACAGCGAGTCTGATTCAAGTTTTTTTTCTTGTGTGCCAGTCATGCTTACCATGCTTACCAATCAGAAGTTCTGTGCTCTCATTGCTCACCAATCAGAAGTAGCCCAAGGTAGCTACGTATACGTCTAACAACAACAACAACAACAACAACAGCTTGTGAAACGCCTGTGTGTGAAGACGTTACAGCAGGGCTCCACAGTGCGCCTATTGGTCGCATTTTGCGACCCGAAATAAGTCCCAGCTTTTTTTTTTCCCACACTGTTTCAATGTGCAGTGAAAACTCCAATGCGTTTAACAAGCTTTGCATCCTCGTCATTCCTGATGCCCATGTCGGGGTAAACTAACGTTAGCTACTAACGCTAGCTAAGCTAGCTAACCCTGCTCACAGACAGCGAAAACAGCTGAGCTCCAATAGTGAGGAAGGGAGGGGAACGGGGCTCGGGCTGAGCCCGTCTCTCTCTCTCTCTCTCCCTCCCTCCCTCTCTCTACTGTACATTCAATTAACGTTTAAATAGCAAAACGTTGCACTATGAAAATGAACTGGATATTTGATGATAATATACATTTAACTTCATTAGCTGACATATTCTAAAATCATTAAGTCTACTACTGTATAAGCCATTCTCCTTTTCTGTGTGTGTTTTTTTTTCTTTTTTTCCGATAAATTTAGATTATTATCAATTCTAACATTTTCAAATCGATGCAGTTGAATCGTCACATTAGGATCGATGCATTTTGATGCATCAATGCATCATTACACCCCTAATGCATATACATTCATACATACATATACAGATGTACATATACATACATGCGCACATACATAGATATATATATATACATACTTAACACTTGCAGTGCCACGGACGACATATCTCGTTTTATTAGCCCCCCCCCACTGAGTGCCGCCGACGACAAATATCGTTTTATTGTTTTATTAGCCATCTGAAATCATATTTCATCAACCGAGTCTCCCGTTGGTACAGCAGCCCCTACAGGAGCTCAGAATGGAAAAAAGCGCCCCCTATCGTCTATCCCTGTGTAACTGCAGGTCAGTCGCTTAGGCTGAGGTTACACCTTTCGTATCATCTTCGTATTGTTTTCTTATACGCATCGCCGCGACGTCATGCGCCTCGAGTCACACTTTCGTTTTTTTTCCGTTTTTGTCACCAGAGCACACTGATGTAGTACACT
Source organism: Notolepis coatsorum (assembly GCF_963971535.1). Classification (NCBI taxonomy): domain Eukaryota; kingdom Metazoa; phylum Chordata; class Actinopteri; order Aulopiformes; family Paralepididae; genus Notolepis; species Notolepis coatsorum. Next base: position 93,909,301 of record NC_140174.1, on the reverse strand, counting down.
GCCAAAGCAGTAGGTGGCAGTAGGTGGCAAACATGAAGGCAATTTCAACCAATCAGAACAAATGTGCCAATACACTTCCTGGTGGAAGCTCCACCAAAGAAAATGTCAATAAGGCAGCCTATGCCGCGCCACCATCTTGTTTACTCAATGCAGCAATAATTTTTCAGCAAAGCCTAATAAAAGTGCAATAAACAAAACGGATACATTCACTGTGTGTTCTGCTTGTCATTTGTTGATGAAACAAAACTAACATCAACACAAGTGACCACCAAGAGCGGATAGTTTTAGTCTAAAAAAACGCTCGGTAGCATTGTTAGCTGCATGCTAACGTCAATGGAGTATGCCATTATAACAATATAGCATTGTGGCTAGAAGCTAACGTTAGCTCACGCTACTTAGCCAGCATCAAAACTGATGATATCGCGAGCTATCAGTAGTTAGATAACATTAGAGACAACGCTGTGTGTATTAAACAAAGGTGAATAGATGACTGGGCCATTTTGTTTAATGCTTCTTAAGTTGAAAGAGGAACTCTGAGCTAACAGGGTCTGAATCCTGATAGCTCACATTAGCCAGCTGCTCATGCCATCGGTAATGCTAGCAGAATGAATGGATGTAAACTTTATTTAACATATTGCATATGGGTACAATACAATACGGCTCAATACAAACAATTGTTAAGGGAATGCAGACTGTTGTAGCTTGGACTGGGGTCCTTATAACAATAACTTGACAACACATGGTAGCTGAAGCTATTTGGGACACGGAGCTCTGTCCCAAACACACACACACACACACTCTGCTGTCACCGGAAGGGCACGCAGATGGTATCTACTGCGCATGGGCGTTTTCGCAACAACGGCTAGCGTGCTGACTACACGCTGTTTGTCGACTCGTTTTTTTGCGTATCTCCAAACGCAAACACAATTTTGCGTTTCAGCCGTATCCACAAAAAAACGCCAAAAAACGCGTTTCTGTGTAGATAGGACATCATACGTCGTCAAAAACGTATAAAAAAACGCCAGGAATACACTAGTCTAACCATAGCCTTAGACTGACCTGGGATCTGTAGATATGTAGGGGCGGAGCCAGCTGGTTCCTTGTGCTGGCAAGAAGTCTGATCAACATGGAAGTCATCGCGGGACGGGAATCAGCCTGGAATATATATTTACAGCAGCCAATACTCAATCAATAAGCGTGATCGATATTTGGAATGGCGATCAGGAATTGGAATGATCTTTTTGGAGAACATCTGATCTGAGGTAAGGAATCTATTTTACCAGTCTTGGGATAATCAGAGTTGTATTCGCTGAGATCTCAGCGTTTGCCCTATGTGTGATGTGTCTGTGTGTGCGCGATCGCTGATGAGGAAATAAGAATTGATTTTTCAGATCGCCTCTATAGCGTGCATACGTACACATATACTATCGATAATCTAGCGATTTGAAAACGATTCATAAATAGGCCGAAAAATTACAACGTTTGTGTATTCTAGAATATTCCAGTAAATGTCTTTTATCATGGAATCTTTATATTTTCCTTAAATGCCCGAAAAACAACTTTTGACTTTGTCAAAAAAGAAATATATATATATATATATATATATATATATATATATATATATATATATATATATATATATATATATATAAAAGAAAAAAATGTATTAAAAAAACGTTCTGAAAAAAAGAGAAATAATTATTAAACTTTTCTGAGTTTTTTAATAAGTCGAGGGCTTTTAAAAATGCTATAAAACGAAAATTAACCGATAAAAAAACAATCCGCTTCGACAATGTTGACTGGAAAAAGTGGGTCGTGGCATTCAAGGAGGTTCCGGGGCACCGAGCTCCGGCACAGAAAGTGTTAATAAACTGTGCTCTTGACCCCTTCCTATATAAAACATGTCTCTCCCTGCAGGTACATGATGATGAGGGACTGTTGGCATGCTGTTCCTTCCCAGAGGCCCACATTCAAACAGCTGGTGGAGGACTTGGACCGCACTCTGGCCATGACGTCCAACCAGGTCAGTCCCACCATCCACCACGGCTCTCTGCTTCTCTCCCACACGTTTCAATTTCAGTTTTTTTTATATATTTTTTTAAAGGACAGTACACATTAATCAACATTTCTGTAAATGTGCCAGTTATAGCCAGCTGGCTAATTCGCAACTGTAGTCCTTTTGGCAAGATGTTATAAACCCATACACCTAAAACGGAGGCATTAACAGGTTCAGCGCCAGAGGTCGTTATGGGCGTTGGGCCGTTGTGTGCCAGCGCTCTGTTCAATGGGGATAAGTTCCGGTGTTTGCAGTGCTAAACCTATATTAAATATTATAGCTATGGATCTATTGTCAGTGAGTTTCTTCCGGTCAACGTGCAAAAAACTGATTTTTCATCCATACATTTCCGTTTTATACCGTGGTGAATATGAGTATAGTTTTAGAGTGATCCTGTGTAATCCCAGGAAACTCCAGCAAATAGCGCTTTACTGCATTTCCTTATAAATTGTGCCATTTCTCACCTGGATCAAGAATCATTCTGAAATCAACGCTAGATTATCTGTATTATGTTTCATCATGCATGCACGAAAGGGTGTGGGGGGGGGGGGGGGGTTCTATGCTTTGAGTGCCATCAACGGTATACATTACAGACACGCTGCGATCGCGGGGAAAAAATCATCGGATCAACGCAAGATTGATAACATATAGTCCTTCCCTCGTCTATGATGTACTGCAAAAACAATAATCCAATTATCTGATCGCTATTCCAAATATTGATCGCGGTCGTGTGTCCAACATTATCCACCAAAACACATGAACCGAGTGAACTCGAGTGTCCCCAATCCATGTGTTATAAATGTTACTCATGCCCGACTTGGACTTCTTAGATCGATGCACAGCCCAAGCCAGAGGGATTCCAATGATGTGCAATACCGGCCGCAAGGCGTTAGGCGGCGGTATTGGCCATTTGCGATCTCGGAGCCATTCCCAATGATAACATCAGGCTGGATGGATGAATTATGAATGGATATAGGCTAGCGAATAAAATGAATAACGACCAAAACCCGACTTTTCTCGGGTTTGGTGCTCAAGCGATGGCGAGTTAACCCGACTTATGTCGTGTCTGGCGCTGAATGTGTTAAAAGTAAAACACAATATTTACAACACAATCCAACATTATGGTAAAAGCAATAACAAAATACACAATGAACTGATTAAAAGTGATCACATGTTTGATTTGTCTATAGCCAGGCCCGAGTATTTCTGTAAAGGTGTGGTAGGTAGCACAGTATCGTATTTCAGTTGGCAGGACGTTCCACGTTATGAAGATTACTCCTAACGCAAAGACGTATCTCAACTAGGGATGGGCAAAACTCGCAAAATTGCTATTCGATAGTCACTGGGAACTATTCGCATACTAATCGAAAATGTAATGTGATATAATCAAGCAAGCTAGCTGGCTACTGTCATTACTAACAGCTAACGCTAGTGGACCAAGCGAATGTAAAGCATTCGTTCTGAACGTTACATCACTGATGCTTGAAATGTGTGAGCTTAGTGAAACAACATGGCAAACGTACAAAACTTTGCTACCACGAGACACCTCCGGTCTCTCTTTCTTCATCTTTCTTTTCTGTTCTCCCAGCTGTTAACGGACTGTTATGCTACCTGGCTAGCTAGCCGAGCCGTACCCAGCATGCCGTTCCGCAGTGTAACAGATTTAGACAAAACGTTATTCGCATAAACTATTAGATTTTCTGTCATTTAACCACTATTAGAATATTAGAAAATCTATGTCTCATTTTTACCGTAACCACAGAGAGCGAAGCACAAAAAAACGTTTCTGCCTGTCCCCCCATGTCCCACCATGTCCCGTCATGCTGTGTCTCTGTCCCCAGGAGTACCTGGAGCTGTCGGTGCCTCTGGACCAGTACTCGCCCAGCTACCCCGACACGCGCAGCTCCACCTGCTCCTCGGGGGAGGACTCCGTGTTCTCCCACGACCCAGGGGCGGAGGAGCCCTGCCTCCCCAAGTTCCCCCCCCACTCCAACGGGGTCGCCGTCAAGAAGCGCTGATGACCTCACACACGCACCTCCACCCCCCCACCCACCCTTACCCCTGACATTCCTCTCCCCCGTCCTCCTCTTTGCCCTTCTCCGTCGTGGATCGGACCATCTCCCCCCTGCCCCCCCCCCCCCCCCTCCCCCAAACATGGACACTGAACACTGGTGCTCTGAGAGAAGGGGGCTTGGAGGTCGTCTCCCCCCCCACCCCACCCTCCCCCGGAACTCGTCGGTTAATGAGCGGCCGAAGACCGTTAGCACACCGGCTTCCTGGTTCCCGGTGGTGAGGCGGCCATGTTGTCTATGGGGCACTTTGTTATTATTGACCGGGAGTGGCTGGTTTTATTTGGACACGGCGCTGGAAGAGGACAGTCCGCTCCTGCTCTTCTCTCCACTGGACGTTTCCCCCATCGGGGCGAGAGCTACAGAAAAAGGACTACGGTGAAAAAAAGGATTGGTGATTACTTGGGTGGGAGTTCAGATTATGTCGGTTTATATTTTCCAGGGTTTGTTCCGTCGGATAGCAAATGAAAGCGTTTCGCTTCTCAGACCAAATCCAGAGAATATATTTCCAAGGGACATGGCATACCTTGTATATGTTAGCGCATCGCAGCATTCAAACTATTTCCTTGTAAATACAGTTAGAAATTTATAAATATGAATATATATATTTACACTGTACTCTTATTTTTATTACCATATTTTGATTTATTTTCTTTTTGTACAAGGAAGCTATTGTTTGATCCGTTTTTGAATATAGTCCCTAGGGACAGTTGCTACATGAAATTATCTTAAAATTGTATTGAGGATTACTTGGCCAGTTTTCACTGTATCATGATTCTTCTTCAGCTTTGCTTTCCCCTCTAATCTGCTGCATAATCACCAGTAGAGACATGTATTAGCTTTTATTTTGTTGTCAGCCACAACCTACAATACAATGTAATTCAATGTCTGTGGTGTCCATCAGAAGTCAGCTATGATCCCTTTAAAAAAAGAAAAGAGAAAACATAATCAATTTTGTGTATGTGTGTGTGCATACATATGTGCAAACTTGTGTGTGTGTGTGAGAGAGAGAGAGAGAGAGAGAGAGAGAGAGGGGTGTGTGTGTACCTTGTGTGTGCATGCACATGGGTGACTGAGACCCTGTCCACACGTATACGGATATTTTTTGAAAACCTTTCTCCGCGTTTTGGCCTCCCGTCCACATGAAAACGCTGGAAACATTTGTTTTAGGTCACTAGAAACACCTTCCAGGGTGGAGATTCTTAAAAAAAAAACTCTGTTTTGCCTGTGTATGTGTGGACGGGTCAAACGGACGCGTTAACATCATCGCCAACACCCCCTGTCCACACGTGTATGGATATGTTTTACTGGGTATTTTCTCTGCGATCAGGACCACGGAGAGATCCTTGCAGCCGGCCGCCAGGTCAGTTCATGTGAGTGTTTTTTGTTGTTGTGAACGGAGAGTGTGGACAGGACGTCGGTGTGAACATGCATTTTTAGGAATATCCGTGTACGTGTGGGAGGCCTGAGAGACAATGACGCGTGTAGGAACGCTACATGTTTTTACCTTGTCTTATTCAGTCATTTATTTTAAGGAAGGTCACAGCTGTACATATTCCTGGTTGGTAGCCATGCTTGTTAACTAGAACCAGAGTTACACACACGTCGGTCAACAGCCATGCACTGCCACTGTGTGCACGCCTTCCCTCGTAATGAACTGAAGCTTTAACAGAAGTTAAATTAGCTGTAATAACTTCTGATGAAGGGTTGCAGGACACGTGCTGTATGTCATCGCGAAAGGATTACATTAAATAAAATGCTATTGAAATAAACAAACCATGAACGCTTTTTACAGTCTGAACAGAACTTAATAAACGGGTCCATAAATATCAACAGTTCCTTGTTTTGTGGTGTAAATCATGTTTACAGAGATGGAGCGATGGCCACTTCAATCCCCAGCCCATTTAGCCCAGGTTGCTGGGGCCGATTAAGTATGATAATGCGCTGCTGACATCAGAAGATATGTGGGTTGGAGCAGAGAGGCACAGCCAGCAGTAAACGTGTAATTTATGGCTCTGTGAATGGCTTGGCTAGTGCTTCTTCTCCACTTGCATCCATCAGCCCAACCAGCCTTGATGCCCACGTCTGGTCCTGGCTTCCTGCCATTGGCTGATGCATCACCTGGATCGCAGTCTCCACGCAACAGGCGAAAACCAGCCGTGCGGTGTGTGACGGGCGTCTGTCTCTTTTTTCTTTTTACAACTAGGGTCAATGGAGTTGGACTTTAGTGCTTGTACTGTGTATCAAGAACGAAGTAAAACGGGGGCGTAAGGCGGAGCCGAAAGAGGATGATTTGTGTACATATGCTCTTCTGAGAGAAGTTAGCCTTTCACCTTTTTCCAAATACGCATAAAATCATAACTGTGATATGAATACGAATAGATTTGTAAGGCAACACACCGATATATTCTCCACAACACACAGCCTTCCAAGGCCTACGAGAACAATTCCGTTCTCTCATTAAACCAAGACTCCCCAGAACGTGGAGTTATCGGCGAAATGTTTTTGCCAGGCATCTACTCGACAGGGCTCTACGCTAACCTTTTTCCCAAGGAGCACATGTGCTCCTAAATGAGAAAATGTAGCAGCACAGTGAAAATTTGTTTATTAACAAAAACATTTTTTACATGCATATTATACTATGCGTGTGTGCATACTAAGGGGCACGCATCTGTGCAATAGCACATACCACCAAAATCACACATTGGCCCATGCCTACTAGATGCAAAGGATATAGGTTGTCCAGCTGCTTTTGTATGTTGTAGTGTTGTCACGATACCAACATTTTGACTTCGATACAGATAGGAAAGGTAATGGAATATATGATTAGATGACGGAACATGGACAATTCTTTATACAATTATTTAATTAATTATAATTTAAATTCATATTTTGATGCTGTTGAAATGTAAATAATCAAAAATAATAAAATAATTCTGTTACAGCTGCTGAGCTATATACTATAAATAATGTCCATTAATATCTTCATTTTGAATGAAATACGTTCAAGAATCCTCCCTCACTATTGGATGCCTCTGAGCGTTCACAGGGATAGCTTAGTTAGGGTTAATAGCTAACATTAGTTAAGGTTTTAGGGTGACGTGGGCATTCCAGAATGGTGAGGATGAAAAGCATGTTATACAATTGGACCCGTTGCTCGCAGGAGTCGCAGAGTTTACATTACACATTATGCTTGAATGAAAGATGACATAGTCCCCACTCCCCTTTAAAATGATACCAAAGACTATATTGTGAAACATTGACAGATGTCCTCTACGTGAGTCTAAAGCAGGATATACTTAATGACTTGATAATTATGATAAAGCTACCACTCCAGAAGGGCTATCATACCAAAATATCATCTACTAGTCAGGGACGCGGGAAGGGGGGGTGCGGGGGGTGCTGCAGCACCCCCTCTCAATTATTCCAAAAAAAAAAAAAAAAAAAAATTGGCAGTATTTATATATTTGTATATACTGTATAACTGTAACACTGTATATTATAAGTTTATCCTGCTCAAAGCACGTCACCATTTTAATATTGTGTGTATTGAGCCGTACTGTATTGTAGCCATTCTCCAATCTGTTAAATAAAGTTTTCATTCATTCATTACACTACTGTATGTACACAATCATACGTGTAAAACCGAGTAGATTTTCGAGTGATGACAGACTGTCACAGACTGATTGAATGACAGGTGAAACAACTAATTGTATTCACCTCCCGTCTCCCGCCCTTCCCACGCGCCACGAACCACTGAGCTACTGTGATACAGTGCTTGCGCAGTCAGTCGATTTGAGCTAGTAGTCAGACTTTGCTAGCACAGAATGTCTCACTCGCAGAAAAGAAAAATATCAGATTTATTTTCGAAACGTCCCGCCGGTCCCAGTGACAGTCCCACTAAATCTGATAAACGTCAGAGAGAGACAGAGACGACAGGTTCAGCCTCAGCATCAGGTATTGAAGAGTTAACTGAGTCTGTTCCCCTATACCCCCCCTCGGGCGCCAGGGGCTTCCACTGAGGGGTGATGCAAATAGGGATGGGGTGTTATGGCAGCTCATGATGGAAAGCGTGCGCACCGAGTCTGATCCCGAGTTGAAGAATTGGCTCCAAAAGAGAGACAACTGGATGTCCAACAACATCCAAAATGAAATCTTACAGCTGCTTGCCCATGATATTCAGCGACAAATTAGAGGCAAAGCATCCAAAAGCCCAATCTTTGGCTTGAGCGCTGACGGAACCACTGATGTCACTCACTGGAAAAGAACAATTCTCGTGTAATATACAGTTAGCCGATGACAACTTGGAAGCTCAGAACTTCTTTTGGGGTTTTTACAATGCCCGGCCCAGACACAACAGCCGAGACGCTGTTTTTGTGTATAAAATACTTTTACGCCTCGACCTGCCCATGGAGAGGCTGATAGGATACTGTTTTGACGGGGCCAGCAACATGTCTGGGGGGTACAGGCTAGACCAGGGGTTCCCAAATTTTTCAGGCCGCAACCCAAAAAAAACGGTGTCAGAGAGCCGCGACCCCCACTATTATAGGAGGTAAAAAAAATTATTTTAAATGGAAATGTATGGTTGAAACATGCAAACGTTCAAAAGCACACACACTAATAAGCATTGGAGGCTTTTAACCAGGGCCGGACTGGGGAAATCATTCAGGCCACTTTTTAAGCAGGGGGTCTGGGGGTCCCCCACCAGGAATTTTTTTGTTACAAAGACTTAATTTCCTGCATTCTGGTGCAGGCATTTTTTTTATTTGTACCCTTTAAATGCCAGTGTTTGTGATGGCATCACAACTTATTGTTAAAAAACAGGCTAGCATGTATGATTAGCAACAACACAGATTTTTATGGATTTTCAGTTTTTTGTAATTGATAAATACAACATTTTATTCAACTTCAGCCCTGATCATAACACCACATATTAATTTTATAATTCTAACCCTTTAAATGCCAGTGTGTGTGATGGCATATATTTGCAATATATCAAATGCAAAGTACATTTTTCTGGGGGGGATTATTACAGGCTAGCATGTGTCAATGATTAGCAGTTTTTCGTAAGGATCCCGCCTCCACCAATCACATGCGGCTCCCTTTGTGTGTGTGTGAGAGCAAGCGAGAGAGAGAGAGAGATAGTTCTCCAACTTGTGTGAGTTGCAGTGATCTCCTGGTTGTTCCCCACCTAGGTTATCTAACTATTGCGCTGGTGCAAATAGAAACACTGGCCTGGCCTGCTTCTAAGTTCAGTGGCCTGACCGCAAATTTTTATTTATTATTATTTTTTTTTCATCTGGCGACCCCCCAGCACCCCCTGCCGTTTTATAGTTCCCGCGTGCCTGCTACTAGTACAGACATGGATCTTTGAAAAAATTATATGTAAGTTTCGTCACCTTGAGTGGTACTGATATCTGGTCTGGCCCATGGACTACATCAGTGGTGCAGTGGCAAATTGACAGTAGGTCAAACGCTCCACGCGCGTGCACAGTTTTTTTTGGCTGCTCTCGTCCTGCAGCTGGATACTATTGCCTCACAGCGCGGCCGTCAGCGCGCGGCCCAGAGAGCGCCGCTGGCTCTGCGGCTCTGCAGCTGCATGCTTCTCCGGGAGTCCGGTTGGATAATGCCATGTAAAAAGCGATTGCGCGTACTTCAGCCTCAGTGACCGAGGTATAACGCCGTTATACCGAGTTATACCAGCACTGCACCACTGGACTACATAGAAACAGCGCTACGAGTCGCGAGAGAAGTTGTCACACAGCTGTCAAACGCAGGGCTGAAGACTTGAGCTAGCTGTCATAGCTTCTATAATTGAAGGTCCGCTCTGCTCTGTCTGTTATGAAATGACAATTGCGTGTAGACACGCCCACACTACGCAAAACCATTGCTCCTAAATTATTTTTCCAGTTCGCACATATCTATTTTTAGGGGCAAATGCAAGTGAAATCATCGCACTTGTAGAGCCAGTACTCGAGCCCTGGAAACGGACTGCAATAAAGGCGACGTGTGTGTGTTGTGGCTGAGGTGATGATGAAGGGCTTGGTGTAGGAATAGAGAGGAGCTCAGAAGCTGGGCTTTATAGCCAGCTAATGGCGCTGAGCGTGGATCACAGGTGCAATTAGGTGGAGGGTTTGATCGCTCCGGGCAGATGGCACAGGAAGACTTTCACAGAGCAAAGTTCACCGGTGGCCACCGAGTCTAGCAACGGTGAGATACGTCTCTGCTAAAATGAACACCTAGTTTCTTTCAACTCGCCAGAAGTCAAACGAAACCCCAAGAGATTACACGGTTTTGTTTTCCACTGGGGGAGAGGTCTTGCGACGGCATTATTGCTAGTAATTATGACGGGGGAATGTTGACTGTGTGTGTGTAATTTAGTGGTTTCTAATTGCTGAGGTGTTGGTAATACAAGTAGAAGGAGCTTTAATTTAAATGCTTGTATTCGGTCTCCTGGCCTCAGGAATACTGATTCTTGGACCATGGTAACACTGGAATTTGGGTAATTATAGCCAGGCCATAATTAGCAAGTTTTAGACTCGCACCCTTATTGAACTCTGGTGACACTCTAATAACTGTTTGCATTTATAGCATTATATATTTTGTTTGTTTAGCTTTTATACAAGCTCCTAACTGCAAGATGGACATGTAACTTCCAATGTAAAAAATAGTATAACGATAAAGTTCATCAATATAATTTATCTAATGCAACTAAGTCATTGAACTTAGTCTCTAAAGGCGGTGTATTATTTCTTGAATGACCAACATGGTATGGTATTCATTGCGTTTCAAATAAATAAATTTGACATAACTTGATATCACTCGACTTAACGAAGTTTAACATGAAACTAAGAAATTAATTTCCTAGTTTAATCTGTGGTCCCAGCTGATATACCATTTCATACCAGACCATATAATAGATTGTTATCCATTTGACCTGTATATGGGAATTAAAACAAGTAGGAAAATTAGAAGAATGCACTCAGTAGAAGTCTTAACATCCTCCACTTTGCTGTTACTTTCACATGCAACATTTTGCCTGTATTATTGTCAGTTTCAACATAACTAGGCTATAGATCCATATGGTGGTGCTAGAGGAAAGGTCAGAGCTCATCAAAATAAACACACGTCTTTGTCTTGGGGTCATGACTGTGCACAGCAAATTTACTTTTCAAGATTTATTGTTCTCAATTTGGCCTGATGGTGGCACTAGAGGTCACTGGGTCACCAAATGCAATAGGTGTTTTCCTCCAAGCATAAATATTCTGTCACTTATTTCAACACTAGAATGGCCTTTTTTTAATAAACGTAATAACTTTGTTGAAATAAAAGCCACAGGGTTTAGTCTTAACATTGTTTTTAGTTAAATTTACAAAACACAAAAGAGTTCTTAGTATTTCTACCCAGAAAGGTGTCCAGATTTATTAGACTATTCTTTTTTAGATAAAGAAAAGAAAAATTCAAACACCACCTTGCTAAAACCAAGACAAAAAAAATCAAACAGCCAGTGGTGGAAGAAGTATACCGTTCCTTTAACACTTTCAGTGCCCAGCAGGGGGCGCACATTTAGTGCTTGAATGCCCACCATCCGCTTCAATTTTAACGTTAATATCGCCTAATCTATGTTTAAAATTATGGCTATGTGTCTAATCTGCCCGTCGCCCATCAATGACTCATTTTCCAGTCAACATTGTCGAAGCGGATTGTTTTTTTATCGGTTCATTTCCGTTTTATAGCATTTTGAAAAGCCCTCGTTTTCAAAAAGAAAAAAAAGATTCTCTGATAAACGCCCTGTGCTGTAATATTCTAGAACGTTGTCATTTTTCGGCCTATTTATGAATCGTTTTCAAATAAACGCTAGACCATCGTTAGTATATGTGTACGCATGCACGCTGGTGCCGCGCGCTGAAAATCGATTCTCCTAGTTCCTGACCGCTCGCACAGTCAAACAGCCTGGGGGACACATATGGGAAAAGCTTATATCTCCGTGAAAACGGGTCTGATCATCCCAAGACTGGTAAAATAGATTCCTTACCTTAGATCAGATGGTATCCAAATGGATTATTCCAATTCCTGATCGCCATTCCGAAAATCTATCCTTTTGTTGATCCAATGCTACGTACTGTAAAGACATATTACATGCTGTCCTGAGGGTCCAGAATGAATCTGATCGGCTCCGGTTACATGCGTGAGAAGTAAAATGTGGATTCCGGAGTTTCTTTTTCTCATCAATTTTCATTGAGTCCAATCCAAAAGGGTGCATTACGATCTGGGAGACGATAGGGGGCGCTTTTTCACATCTGAGCACCTGGTGGGGCAGGCTTACCAACGGTAGACTCGGTTGATGAAATATGAATTCAGATCGCTAATTAAAAAAATATATATATATTTTCGTGATGGGCATTCAACCAGGCTGATAACCAGAGAAATCTCGTTATGGGCATTCAATATGTTAAAGGCCCCATGACATCAACATAAATGTTTGTTATTTTATCACACGTCATGCACTGATTGTCACTTATACACCAGTATCTGTCCCAACAATGATCCAAAAAAAAGTTGTTTTGTAAGTATTCTCAATGGTATTTTAGAGTTTATTTCATGGGAAACAATTTTTTAAATGTTTGAGTCATCCTGCACATGGGGGTGTATACTAATTTAGCATCCAATTAAATGCTTTCTAGAATGACATTTACAGCACATTGTAACTAAGCAGCACTCAGCCTCTTAACTAAATTGAAAAATAAATGTCAATGGTAGCTTACTAGCTAACATTAGTAATGTTGCGTAACGTTGCTAAGGTACGTTGCTAACATTAGCTTGCTATCTAATGGGTCGACCGTAATGCACATTCAGCGCTATTGGCTACTGTAAACACCAATCAATATCCATGACAAGTCCCTCCCTAGCTTCCTGTTTTTACAGGAAACGCATAAATATGTGAAATCAAATAGCATTCTGCTAGCTGTTTCTTGGGGACCATAGTACTCTGTTTTAAGTAAAATACCTCCATAAACAATTCTACTTATGTACATTCAATATCAAAGTACTACTTTTACTTAAGTATTAAAAGTCAAGCTGACAATTATATGGACTTGTTACAGCTTCCATTCATGGTATTATACGAGATAACAAGGCTGGCAAATATAGCTGAATAGGTGTGATTCGTGCCATTGTGACTGATGGCCTCTGGCTACTGGGGGCCACTTCGCGTCACCACGCCGACCAACTCCCTCCACGCAGCACCGCATTCAGCTCCATCGTATCGAGGTCACGGCACCACTGTAACCGAGCCAATGTAATTACTTTAATAAGGTGAGTGCCGTTTAAAAAGAAAAAAAACACAATATGATTTAGCTATCATCATAACTTTCTGAATGCATGCTAGTAAAGTTTCATTCCGTGGGAACTGACTATTTGGTACAAAAAGGAGAAACAACCCGAATGCATTTAAATCAGTAATGCAAACTGGCAGCCGTGAAAGCGAGTGGCTCCTTCCAAAGGGAATGGATTGTTCCTTGGGCTGAGCGTCGAGTATAGGAGCAGCGTTTGGCGAGCCAGACTCACAGAAGCCAGCTGGCCGTAGTGGTAATTGACTGTGCGTGCATTCGCGCAGCTCGGTAGATAAACAGTACGACTTTCTCCCAGAGTCAGATTACCATCCTGATAAAAGGAGCACTTGAGAACGGAGGCAAATTGCTAACAAATTCCCCGCCGCTAATGCACATCAGAAGTGTATACGCAGGATGCTCAGCGGAGGTCCGCTTATGCGTTATACGTTTGTGGGGTCTAACAAAGTGTCTTGTCTTTGCCTGCCCGGCGGGGATGAATTGCTTTCCCTCTTATTCACTCCAGTTGATTTGATTTATGCAAGTTTGGTCTTATCTCCAATGCATCCAGACAGAGAGGCTCAGAGCTTCACCATTAATCTGAAGTGACAGATACCCTGCCCTTCACCTTTGTGCCACCCCGCAGTGTCAATCAGACATCATCACTCATCCTCCGCTGAGGGGGGGGGGGGGGGCTCCGATCCGAGAAGAGTGGGTGATGTTACTGGTGACTGGGTGGTGATGATGATGGCAGTGCACTGGTGTGTGTATGTGTGTGTGTGTGTGTCTACGTTTATGTGTCTATATTTGTGGGGGGGCTTCCTTATTAAAACTAGCAGGAGACTGGTGACATCAGCCTGTTGTTGTTGTTGTTATGGGCCTCTGTCAACTAACAAATGAGCTGGTTATTTATGGGGAGGAGAGGAGTAGAGGGGGGTCTGTCGGAGGGCAACACGAAGGGAGAGAGAGGGATTTAAAAAAGACAGCAGGATAATACATTGAAAACTCATGAATATCAATATCTGGCCAGTGTCCATCTGGCAGGTGGAGGAGGAGACTTGTCTCTCGTCTCGGAGGAGGCAAAGAAAGGCAGAGAGCTTGTCCATGCTGTGTCCACAGAAGGAGAGAGGGACAGTCAGCCGTTGATTAACCTGCTGAGGCTTTCTGCAGGCCAGAGAGCTTTGTCAGGAGTAGCATGTGTGCGCATGTGCTTGTGTGTGTGTGTGTGGGGGGGGGGGGGGGGGGGCACAGACAGCACAGACAGACTCTGCGTAGTGCCATCCCACTGTCTGTGACAGTGTTGATCCCAAAACAGAGAAGGAATTTAAAAAGCCATTGTTTGCTCATTGTTGTTGTGAGTGGATTCCAGCCTCTTTAACCGAGTTAACTTGATGAGCACCTGTTTTTTATCCAAATGTGGCCACTGTGGTTTCTGGGGGGGGGGGGGGGGGGCGGGCGTAGTGCACTTTTGGCAACACATTTAGCAAAAACAAAATATGTAATCGCTTTTAATGGCTCAGACATTTCGACAGCAGTCTACGTCGACGAGGCCTTTGAAGCCTCTGGCAGGCGAGCGTCATGAGGAATATTAGATATGACAGGAAAACGTCTTCCCATGTCCCCCCGCTCTTTGTTTTTCTCTCGACGTGTCTTCTGCCTCCATTGAGGGCCGGGGCCCCCGTTTGCTTTAGATGGCCGCCCGTGACGGGTCCCGGGTGTCCTGCCTGCTCTCTCTCCTGACGGTGACTGACAGATGGGGTGAGCTTGGGGCAAAGACCTGTCACTCAACACGCGTCAACACTATTGTCTTCTGGATCCTTCCTTCCTCCACCCCCCCCACCCCCCCCCCCCCCCCCCCCTCCTCCTCTCTCTCTCCACATCATACGAACCACAGATCCAGATACTTTGGTAGCGCAGAGGAATGCGGCCCTCTGTGTTCACAAGTTACACACAAAAGGCAAACGAATACTAAGCGATGTAGTGCAGGAATAATATCCACAGTCACTCTTTGTGTCGTGCTCTACATACAATGAGGGTCAACTCGGTTAGAAGTGCGCAGAGATGATTCAGCACGCTGCTGCGCGTACACACAGAGAAGACGGACGCGCCCAAGACAAGGTAGAAATACATTGAAACAACAAGGTTACTCTTGTAAATGAGCTCACTTGGTCCCCTGCCAGCCACGTTTTTATGCTAGAAACTGTGGTAAGAGTATTTATGGGGTCTGGAGGCATGGGTGTGGTCAGGTAAATGAGATGGAGACGGGTGGTGTTTTTGTGGAGGGGGGGGGCTGCGTCAGCTCCACTGGCCGTGTTTGGCTTCCGCACAGAAACTGACGCCTGCAGGCATTAGCCCCGCCTCTTTCCCACCAGATCGACTTTCTTCAGCGGAGGAATGGGACTGAGGAGGACACCTCCTCCAGGCTGGGACATATAATCTGGGGGCCTGTCAGGACCTTTATCAAACAGGATCAACTGGTGTGCCAAGCCTTTCTCCACGGTCCCTACAGGCAGGAGGATACCTGCACATGCATTCCGACCAACACATCCCAGTCCCAAGAGGCATATCACCTGTCTTTTATGGCTGCCTCGGCTCACGGGAGGGGGAGGGGGGAAGGGATACAGTAGCCACTCTGTATTGTCCCGAGTGAAAGCTAAGACGTGGCGACGCGGTCTTCGTTTTGGGAGGATTCCTCCTTTCCTCCCCTGAGTCTCGAAATATCCGAATGCTGAGCGACAGTAACAGTCCTCTTGGCTTGCGAGAGAGGGACTGGAAGCCGTCCATTTCCGTATTCCGAGAGACATGGGTTAAATCCCGTCTTGTTGAATTGCCCGTGGGGTTTTGATGATGGTATTCTGTTTTCCACTGTGATTCTTAAAAGAGGAAGAGGCAGTTATTGATTCTCTCTGACAGATCGGATCAAGATGTTGTTTCATTGCCCCCCCCCCCCCCCTGAGAGGATACCGTACCCCACCCCTGGGAGCTCTCCTTAACTTTCCCCGTGATCTCCCCTCAGAGTTTCCCCCTCACTCTAAAGTCCCCGCGTTGTGAGTGACGAGGCAGGGGAGGGTATGAATCAAAGCGGGGTCATCGCACACAGACTCTAATCATATCACTTGCCCCCGAGCCATATGTCTTTGTACTCTCTTTAATTGGATTTGAGTCTGATGAGATTGCCTGACATACCTTCCCCGTGCCATGAGAGAGAATAAATCCGTCATTTGGGCTGCTTGTTTTGTTGATGGAGTTTGCGTGAAGAGAAATAAATAAAAACAGAAACACGTTTCCCTACAAATAACCAGTGGCTCACCTTTGACCCCGTAGCCGCACCCCTCGAACACATTCATCCCTGTAGCGAGTCACTGCCGCGGCGTTATCCGTTATGTTTATAGTTTAATATGAAATAATTGCAATCTTTATGGCCATGTTTATGACACCTGAATTGCTTGTTAAAGACATACTCATCAGACGTGACAGACTGGTGCTCCGCGGCCTGTTGTGACACAAACACTTACCTTATTGGATTTCTTGGTCGCATGTTGCGTCACCGGAGCTGAATGCATTATTTGCCCCTGAGTCAGGATGATGTGGGTTAGTGGCCCCTGGTATCATCATCCTGTCCCCCCGGTCCTCCTCACTGAATCGGTAGCATCTATCAGCATGTGGGTAAACAAGGAATATATAGAAGATCGGCTGAATGATTCACACGTTTATTTGTGGGCCGGTTTGTCCTCCTTCTCTGTCTGCTTTGTATCAACAACGACTTCCGTTCCGGCTTTCGTTTTTTACAACTTTGACTTGGGAGGTTTCAGGGATTAGCTCAGTGCTGTACATTTCAACCCATAGTCTCCATAGTGTGGCTATAGGAAGACGAGACGTGTGCGAACACGTCTGAGAGAGCGGGCTCCTCTCGAACATTGTTGTGACTTCTTCTGTGTAAATACATGACCCGGGGCAGCTGGGAGTTTCCAAGAAAGAGTGCAACGAGGAACCGAGCCGAAGCGGCCGGCCTCCTCTCTCTTTCCTCCTCCTCCACCTCATAGACGAGGAGGCCAAGCCCTGCAACCCAAACATATGTGGAAGCCGAGGACAGAGGGCCCTTTTCAGGTTTCTTGGCCCGTAATCAGTATGGGATGTGGGTTTGAGGCTTAACTCCACACACATACACAGTCGGTGTTGAAAAGCGCTGGATCCGCGCGGGCTGTGACGTAGAGGGCAGCAGTTATCCAAACAAACGGCTAGATCCCCACAGGTAGCGAGACGACGGGGGCACAGGGGTCAAACGGAGACGGCCCGGCGGGCGGAGAGAGGTGAATGGCTCTGATTTAGAAGACAGTGTGCCAGACGGCTGGGAGGATATGGCAGGGAGGGGTCCGCGTCTGGTGAAGGGGAGAGAAAGAAGGGGGCTCTGTGGCCCTCTATGACTAATGTTTGCCAGGCTCGCTGTGGTCGGGGCTCCTCGTGGCCTGGCTCGACTCTCGCTTCGCACCCGGGGAAGTGAAACGGGTCCATTCCAGAGGCGCAGCTGCGAACGCTCCGGCTCAGGGAGCCGCAGAGGCCGCGCTGCTTGTAGGAACACGTTCAGCCGTCTTCAAGGTTCCTCACTGCTGCCGCCACGGCGCGCTCTGTCTCACTCTCTCTCTGTCTCTCTCTCTCTTTCTTTTCTCTCTCTCTCTCTGTCGCTCTCTCTCTCTCCCTCTGTCTCTTTCTTTCTTTTCTCTCTTTCTCTTTCTTTCTTTTCTCTCTCTCCCTCTGTCTCTCTCTCTCTTTCTATCTCTCTCTCTCTCTCTCTGTCTCCTTGTCACTCTGTCTCTGTCTCTGTCTCTCTATGTCTGTCTGTCTGTTGATTAAATTCAATTCAATTCAAAGGGGCTTTATTGACATGGGAAATGTACATTTACATTGCCAAAGCCAGTGTTAAAACAAACAAAACATAGAAAGCTGTCTCTCTCTCTCTCACACGCTCTCTTTCTTTCTTTCTTTCTTTCTTTCTTTCTTTCTTTCTTTCTTTCTTTCTTTCTTTCTTTCTTTCTTTCTTTCTTTCTTTCTTTCTTTCTTTCTTTCTTTCTTTCTTTCTTTCTTTCTTTCTTTCTTTCTTTCTTTCTTTCTTTCTTTCTTTCTTTCTTTCTATCTGTCTCTCTTTCTGTCTCTCTCTCCCTCTCTCTCCCTTTCTCTCTCTCCCTTTCTCTCTTTCACTGTCTCTCTCTCTCTGCAATACTGGCCTCTTGTTTTGTTCTGCTGTTCTTCGCACATAATGTGCTGCCTTTGACCTTTCGTTACCGAAATCTTTGTTTTCCTTTTCACATATTCCCAGGTTGTATCCACAAAATTAGATTAGATTAGATTGGATTAGATTCAGATTTATTGTCGTTATACGGCACACATACAGTACAACGGGAAGAGGTTCCTGGCATCCAACCAGAGTGCAAATGTAGCAAAAGTGCAATAGTAATATAATAATAATAATAATGCAGGACCTGTTGCAGAGGTCTTTATTTGGCATGCAACGACACTCAATGTTTTAGTGGTACACACAGCGGTTAGTTTAGCACACACACCGGAACACACACGCATGCATTGTCTGTTTAGGATCGCAGATGCGATTTGTCTCTGCGATTAACCCATCCCGTCGTCCTTCCCCCCCAAGGGCAGCCGGGAGCAGACAGGCGTCAACGTGAGCCGCGCCAGGGGACCAATCCAAGTGCTCCTGTCCGTCTTCGTCAAGGACGCCACAGCGTTAGCGATCTGTTGTTGTGCATGTTTTTCTATTGGGTTTATCTTATCGGGGGGGAAACCCTTGCGAGCACGGGGAGAACATGCAAACTCCACACAGAAAGGCCCGGGAGATACCCCACCTGGGTACCTGGCATCATGGAAACCTGGTCCCCAAGCGGGAATCGAACCCTGGACCTTCTTGCTGTGAGGCGACAGTGTTAACCACTACACCACCGTGCCGTACATATACAATGTACAGGTGATTAAGCCGGGTATAAGATATATAAATTAGTACTACAGAGTATAGTGCTAATCAGATGTTTGTACTGAGTTGTAGTATTAATATGTATAATATGTATAAAGACACTATGGTAGTAAGTCATACTGGCCAGCAGCCAAAATAAAAGAGTTTGATGAATAGACTTCCTACAGTAAGTATTTTTTAGGTGCCCCCCCCCCCCCATTACTTACTAAGATACCGCAACTCAATTCAGCAATTTAGTTTTTTAGCATCTGCCTTTGAAGACAGTAAATTGGGCCGTTCAGCTGCTGTTGCTGCCTCGTGCTCTGCTCTCCCATGCAATCAGGCTGGCTGGGCAGACAGGGTGGAGCCCAGTGACGAGGATCCTGAGCAGAAGCCCCTCACACAAGCTCCACCAAAACCATGGCCAATACAAACCCACACATAACCCTTTCACTACCACACAACAGACGGTAGTGACAGGTTAACCTTCTGTATAGTGGCAGTGAAAGGGTTAACCTTCTGTATTGTCGCAGTGAACGGGTTAACCATTTGGTAGTGTGGTAGTGAAAGGGTTACTATGAAGTCACAAGGTAAAAGGCATATTTTAGCCTACAGACGGTAGCACAAACATATTTCACTACACGGATCACCCCCCCCCCCCCCCTCCCCCCAAAAGAAGGACAATTACACAGCAGGGTGGGGAATGTGTCAATGACATTCAATGACGTTCAATGACACAGCAGGGGGTGCTAACCGTGACATTGTCGATTCAAATGTTAAATGAGCTCATTATGTGCACGTTCTTGCAAATCTTTGAGCTAAAGTTGAGCCATAACACTTTAAAGGTGAAAATCCACACTAACAGCCTTTATTTGACTGTTTCTGTAGACTGATCAATCGGTTGGTGAACATGGACGAGTTTCTCTCGAGGCGAGGCGTTAATCTGCCACATCTTCAAGAGACAAGACCTTGATTGATTGATTGATTGATTGATTGATTGAAAACTGTATTAACAGATTGCAGAATGAGTACAATACAGTACAGCTCAATACAACAACTGTTAAGAGGATGAAGACCAGAAAAATACTTTCGGCTTGTTTTCATAAGGGTCCTCCATTTTCAATTCATCAATTCATTACCTGGGCTTGATCCACTGACTGTTAATTAGTGACAGACTGCAATATTTGTTAATCTGTTATATTATCGTACTTGGCCATCGCGTCCCGCTCTTAAGCCTATCGAGATATACCTCATGTACTCCATCAACAAACAAAAATACGCCCCATCACCTGCCGGGCCCCGCCCCTATAGAGGCGTACTCTATAAGATACTCGGCATGGTCACCAAACACCCTTCCTCTATTTTCGTTTCCATCATAACGGTCGCAAGACGCCTTATGTAACTAGTGCTATGAAAAGATTAGAGAAATTGCGTAATGTTGAAAGTTTGCTTACCCCTGGAATCTTCGGGGCATGTTTCAGCGACACGTCGGGCCTATTCTGATGTTTCCTCGTCTGGTGGCAGCAGGACAAGGAGCAGCGTGCAAGGTTTGGCTATCGAGCCGGCTTGTACACAGGTAGGCCCTGTGTCATCAGGCATTGATGTT
Organism: Notolepis coatsorum; assembly: GCF_963971535.1. Lineage (NCBI taxonomy): Eukaryota > Metazoa > Chordata > Actinopteri > Aulopiformes > Paralepididae > Notolepis > Notolepis coatsorum. The sequence goes on along the minus strand of NC_140174.1, from coordinate 93,888,282 downwards.
GGTGTTAGTAATGCTGTGGAGTGTGTTTCGGCGCCAGGGGCGGGGTGGCTTGGTGAACGTTCCACTGCAGTGGACAATTTCCTGGCTATCCTGGAGCATGCTGCTTACACTAATGCTACTAATGCTACTGCTAATGCTAATGTTGATGCTGAAATGGGTCGTTGTTCTAATATTCCCCGCCGCGGGACGTTGCCGCTTTTCCCTCCTCTTGCCCGGTTCATTGATGAAGGTCAGTCGGTTGCTAATGTGGGGGGTTTCGCTGAGTCTTATTTACCTTTTTTACGGGTAAAAGGGCTAACAACAGGGTGCAGGCCGGGTGTACCGTGGCTACGTAGCCAGGTAGCTTTGATCCTGTGCCCCGGTGGGGATGAACGATGTCCCACCCGGCTGATGCTTGAGAGCGAATCGGCTCGGAGGGTGGCAGTATGGACGGATGAGTGGTATACTGCTGCAGGATGGTTTGTAGCGGCGGCCAGTGTTATGGCTCAGCTGTCTATTTTTCTATCCACATTGGCGTCGGGTAGTGGGGCTATGGGTCCAGCCGACATTGTAAACATGTTGCATGTTTGTGGTGTTATAGAGATCTTGACTCAGTCGCAAGCTATAACTGCGGGGAGGATTAGGATGCTATCAACGTTTGTTATTAGGCATGTCTGGTTGGAGCACTCTTCTCTTGGGGAAGAGGATAGGTTTTCTCTCCTCACGACTCCTTTTTCCAAGGACTTTTTGGTCGTTCTGTGGAGGCGCAGGCGGTTGTTGATCTGGGTCCCACACCGCCTCACGCTGTGCAGCCAGAGGTTGGAGCACGGCCTCGTCAACGACTGTGGCGAGGCCCTCGACAGGCGGCCATGTTTCCCCCGCCAGTGGTACCCTGGGCGGAGAGTCAACGGGGCCATTTTGGGTGTATTCGGCTTGGATAAAACAAGCCGTCGTCATTCTGCCGCGAGCAGCCCGCTCCCCGTTCAATCCTCTCTCCGTTACCCACGGAAGCGGGGCTCTGATCGTTTTCCTTTGGCTGCGGGCCGCGAACCTTCTTTGAAGTGCATGCGGCCCCACTTTTCACTTCTCATGGGGACAGGGGCTGACACCCAGTTGATGGCTGAGCCTGGGTCTGTCCGTGAGAATGTTGTGCTGTCGCGTGGCTCCTGCACCACACGTTGTGTGATGGGTGAGCCTGGTGTTACGGCTGCCACTAGCTACAGTGGTCAGCAGGGGGACTCGAGGCCTCTTCTGTTGAATGCACAGCAAGGGTTACCCCGGCCTCGCCTTCGCCAGGCGGGGTGTCACGCTGACGCCTCCCACTCCCGTGAGAGCGGCAGTGGTCTGCAAAGAAGAGGCGAGCGTGATTTGGGTGATAGCAATATCACTGCAGGGCTACGGCGTGTAGGAGCCCATGGAGTCCTCATGCCTTGCGTGTCTAGCTGTAGAACAACTCCTCAGCATGCGCTAGAGGGGTGTTCAGGGGGGGGGTGTGTGTCAACCAGTTTGATGACAGCTTCTCCCGTATCAAACCGGCCCTTTCTGTCGGGGTCCCCCCTTGGGTGCGTCGCACAGCGGGAGGGACCGGGCCAACTATCTACTGTTCCTTGCGGCCCAGCGTCAGTTGACGGCGGGTGCGCTGTGGGATTATTTTCACATATGGCGACAAGAATGCCGTTTGGAGGGGTGGATAGAGAGAACGTTGAGGGAGGGGCTTGTTTTGCAGTTCGCACAACCCCACCCTCCGTTCTCAGGTTTGGTGCCGACCCTATTGTCAGGGTCAGAAGCAGTGACAGCCCTGGCCGACGAGATCCAATCTCTGTTGGCGAAGCAGGCCGTAGTCGTGGTCCCGAGAGAGGACGCGATGTCAGGCGTCTACTCCCGTTATTTTCTGGTGCCCAAGAAAAAGGGGGGTGTCAGACCTATACTGGATCTGTCAATCGGTTGATTGTAGCGAGACCATTCAGGATGTTGATGGAAACGGTTGACGGTTCCTTTGTCAATATGGGGAGATCTCGCCCATTGGAGGAGGCTGGGTATCCTCACCATTGGGCAGCAGGCGCTCACACGTCACGGTCTTCACCGACGCCTCTCTCACGGGTTGGGGAGGGACGTGTCGGACCAACGCAGTGGGGGGCAGCTGGACGAAGGTCCATGCTGGCCCGTCTACCCCGCACATCAATGTGTTGGAATTGAAGGCGGTCCTCCTGGTCCTCAAACGGTTCGACCACCTGGTGGTAGGCGAGCACGTTCTGGTCAGAACGGACAGTATGACGGCAGCGGCGTATATCAACAGGCAGGGTGGGACTCGTTCCATCCGCCTGCACCGGGCGGCGATCGAACTTTGGCTATGGGCATCTCGCAGGCTGCGCAGTCTGAGGGCGCTCCACATCCCTGGTGCAGAGAATGTGGGCGCGGATATGATGTCTCGTTACGACGAGTGGGAACTCCGCCCCGACATAGTCAGGCAGATCTGGGATCGCTTCGGGGAGGCCTCGGTAGATCTGTTTGCGAGCCGACGCTCTCACAAGTGCCCCTTGTGGTTCTCGGTCAGTCGAGCAGATCATCCCCCCTTGGGGGTGGATGCCTTCTCGATCTTTCCATGGCCGCCCGGTCTTCTGTACGCCTTTCCTCCTGTACAGCTGTTGGGTCAGCTGTTGGAGCGGATACGGAGGGAGCGCAGGACGGTGATCCTGGTCGCGCCGGACCGGGGCACGGCAGTGTGGTTCCCGGTCTTGATCCAGCTACTGGTCGCTCCGCCTTGGGTTATTCCTTGGTCGGCGACGGCCCTCTCTCAGCAACACGGGTCGCTGTTCCAGTACCCGGTGTTGAGCCAACGCCTGTTGGTGTGGCTGGTGGGAGGGTAAGTCTGGAGAGGATAAACCCTTCTGTGGTTAATACCATCCGGAATGCGCATGCTCCCTCCACTGTTGCGCTTTACGCGGGCAGATGGAGTGGTGTAAGGCGGGGGGCCGGGACCCAGTCTCCTGCCCCCTGGATGCTGTCCTTGGTTACCTCCAGTCTCTCCTTGGTAGACTGTCGGCTTTGACGGTGAGGGTATATGCAGCAGCTATATCCTCCTATCATGAGGGGTTTGAGGGGGATGTCTTGTTCAGCCACCCTCTTGTGAAGCGTTTCCTGCTTGGCGCTCGACGCGTTAAGCCGGTGCAACGCTCTTTGGCTTCGAGTTGGGATCTTCAATTGGTCCTCGTCGGTTGTCCTTGGACCCGTTTGAGCCGCTTGAGCAAGCGCCGTTGGGACGGCTGTCTTTCAAGACCGCGTTCTTGCTGGCTGTCACCTCCGCTAAACGCATGGGTGAGCTTTGTGCTCTTTCGGTACATCCAGAGTGCCTGTCTTTTCGTTCCGATTGCGGTGCCACTCTGCGGCCTAATCCTGCTTTCGTGCCTAAAAATATCCGGAGTTCCTTCCGCTCCAGGGATATTGTGGTTCAGGCGTTTCATCCGCTTCCTCACGCTAGTGAGTTAGATGCGGGCCTTCACCTGTCATGTCCGGTCCGTGCTTTGGGAATTTACCTCAGCCGTACTCAGGACCTCAGGGTTACCGATCAGCTTTTTGTCTGTCACGGTGGTTCTCGTGCCGGTAAGGCACTATCGAAACAGCGCCTGTCCCATTGGTTGTGCGAGGGCATTGCCCTCTGCTACACGTTGGCCGGGCTGGATCCCCCTGGGGGCGTCAGGGCGCACTCCACTCGTGGGGTGGCTGCCTCTGCCGCTCTGCTGGGTGGGGCCTCGGTGGAGGACATCTGTGCTGCAGCTTCATGGTCCTCCCCGGGCCCCTTTGTAAGGTTTTACCTCATGGACATGACCGGGGGTTCTGTCTCCCAGGCGGTTCTGGGGTCTGTGGCCTTTCCTGCTTCCCGTCCTTTGGTAGGGTAGCAGGAGTGTGTGGGTATGGGCCACAGTGTGTTGGGTCACACGTGGTTCCGCCTGTGCTGTGTGTTCAAGGGGTTCTAGTTCCCTCTTGCTCGCACTCGGGTGGAGTTGACTGCGCCCCCCTTCATTAGGAAGGATGGGGTGACGGGACTCCCCAACCCCTTGATGTGGGCTTACGGGTCCTCAGGGGGTGCATCTGTCGGGCCTCGCGTCCGCTCTACCCCATATCTTGATAGGCTTAAGAGCGGGACGCGATGGCCAAGTACGATAATATAACGACAGGTTATGTATATAACCTAGTTATATGAGTACTGGCTAAGCGTCCCGCTCTTAAGCATCCCGAGTTCCCTTGGGAAATCTTTTCCTGGAAATGGGTTTTTTGCGAGGAAGAGTGTTTGGTGACCATGCCGAGTATCTTATAGAGTACGCCTCTATAGGGGCGGGGCCCGGCAGGTGATGGGCGTATTTTTGTTTTCGTTGATGGAGTACAGTAGGTACATGAGATGAGGTATATCTCGATAGGCTTAAGAGCGGGACGCTTAGCCAGTTCTCATATAACTAGGTTATATACATAACCTGTCGTTAAAGGTGCTGTAAGTGATATTCTTTTTGTTAAAATAAGTGGTCTACATGTAAAATAACAGTTCATTATTCCGACAGCCATCACTGATATAGAGTGTTTGGTCAGTAACATGGGTCTCCCAGTCCCTCCGCTCTGCAGTAAACACAAAATACAAAATACATACATTTGGTATCCCTTCTCACTTTATCCAACCAGGAGAGAGAACTGCACACTGAAAAAATTGTCAACAACACCAAAGAGTAAGAAAACTAATTTGGCTTGGCAAGATTTCTTGAAATAAGTAATAATTTTACTGACCAAACACTATATCAGTGATGGCTGTCGGAATGTAGAGTTTATTTTACACTTATCTTAACAATAGAAGTACCACTTACAGCACCTTTAAGTCTGAATGTACTTAATTTGACTGGTGATAACAATTATAATGACTGACATTTCCACCCTGGTCCCATAGAACCTGAAATAAAATCAAAAGAAGAAAATATGAGGAGGAAAGGCTCATGTGACCTGAATAGAGCTGTTATAAGACACTCTCTTCAGAATGTCAACGTTAATACTGGCCATTGTACGACAATACACTTAATTGCCATCTTCCCCAGAGTCGGACAAGAAGTTTGATACCAGTTTCATCTCTTGTGTGTCCAAGTAGCCCCCAGAGAGAGGTCCATGTGCATGCTAGCCTAGCTTAGCACAAGGACTGGAAGCAGTAGGGAGCAGCTAGCCTAGCTTAGCACTAGGACTGGAAGGAGAAGCGAGCAGCTAGCCTACCTTAGCACAAGGACTGGAAGCAGTAGGGAGCAGCTAGCCTAGCCTAGCACAAGGACTGGAAGCAGAAGGGAGCAGCTAGCCTAGCTTAGCACAAGGACTGGAAGCAGAAGCGAGCAGCTAGCCTAGCTTAGCACAAGGACTGGAAGCAGAAGCGAGCAGCTAGTCTAGCTCCATCAAAAGTGAAGAAACACAACTTCAAAGGACTCCGAAACCGACGCACAGAGATGAAATTGATGTAAATCTTCTCATTTTCACTCTGGGGAAGATGGCAAATAAGTATATTTCCCAAAATGTTGGAGTGTTCCTTTAAAACAATGGCCAATATTAACGTTGACATTTTGAATAGTTCAGTATAACAGCACTAGCATTCCCAACCCACTGGCCTCTTTGTATTCGGGACAAATTATTTTCTCTAGTTTCTGGCTGGTGGAATAGAGAATAGTGTTTATACAGACCAAACTCCCTTATCAGATTACGCATGTTTAAAACTGTAAGGTAATAATGACTCATGATGATGATGATGATGATGATGATAATGATGTTGTTGTTGTTAGGCTTCTATGACAGGACCATTTAATCATATATAAGGTATTACCATTTTTTTTTATTAAGAAATGTTAATGTTGGGCGGCTACGTGGCGTAGTGGGCAAGGCGCTCGCCACGAATGCGGAGACGCGCTCCACAGTGCTTTCAGTTTAGCTGGTCGTTCATACTAATACACATTGGCCGTATTAGGGGGTGGGAAACTGATGGGTGGGGATCGGGCGTTGTGGACAGCGACTCCTACAGGTCGGTTGGTGCGCCTGCGCAGTAGAATCAGGAAGTGTCGGGGGCAGCGTGAGCCTCCCACTCGTTACTCCTCGCCACTAAGAGATCGAGCTGCGCAGGTGAAAAGATGCGACTGCTGTTACCTCAAGTACCGGAGGGGACTTGTGCTATGTATGACTTAGTCCACATTGCAGCCGGCTTGTGGGAGGCAAGAAACAGCGTTCGTGACGGGGGAGGGTTGAATTGGATGATACGAAATTGGGATGGGAGAAAAAATATAGAAACAAATGGGAGAAAAAGTGGATAAAAAAAAAGAAATGTTAATGTTAAATACAACGTTCAGCAGCCACCTAGCCTCCAGCAGCTGGAGAACTAACAAACTAACTTGAGAACTATTAGTAACGTCTGACCACTAAGTGTGTCTGACTCTTAACCACCAAAACCTGCACGGACTACAATGTATGACATATCATGCCAGTTAGGGTGTATACTGTTTACTTTTACTCTTACTCAAAGTATATATTCAGATTCAAAAGTGTTTTATTGCTTGAGTTTATTTTACTCATATCTTTATATTCAAAGTTAATTATATTGTTTACACTGTTTATTCCTCTCATAATTTTATATTAAGATCTAATTGTATCGCCTATATTTATGTCTTTCTACTATTACCCTGCCCATACCTGTACCTCCCCTCCCCCCGCCCCTTGCTGCTATAATGCCCGAATTTTCCCCAAGGATTGAATGAATGAATGAAAACTTTATTTAACAGATTGCAGAATGGGTACAATACAGTAGGCCTACGGCTCAATACACACAATTGTTAAGGGGATGATGCAGACCTGAGAAAGACGTTTGTCTTGTTTCCATCAGGGTCCCCCATTTTCAATTCATATAGACATTTATGACATACACAACATACATGACATTTATGGCTTAGGGACATATAGGTATTTAGTACTGATACATTTGTGACATAAACGGTATTCAAATATACAGTACTGTTACCCCTAGATCCTGACAGAGTATATATGATGGGGAGGGGACTGTACATTAGGAGGGGGTGGGTGGGTGGGAGAGAGATATACATACGGCGGGGAGGGAATATATACATGCGGTGGGGAGGAGACTGTCTATTAGGAGGTGGTGGGGATCAATAAAGGAATATTATCTTATCTTAACCTCAACAGAGTGGAGCACTGTTGAACGCACTGAACTGAGACAATGCGCTGAGACCCAGGCTGCAGGATTGAGCAGGCTGCTGACTGAAAGGTGGAGACTCTCTGCTCCTGACAACAGCGTTGTTGTGTGAGACGACTGTCTGTGCCTGGTACTGAGGATGTGCCCCTGCCAGCTGACATCAACTACACTGATACCAGACGTTGGTCCTGGACATACTTCATTATATGACAGACAGCGCCGCCCTGTGGTAAGAATTGGTAATGAGAATACTTTTCAGTCTGATTTCCCGATTTCTCTTTCCAGATGATTTGTGTTTGCCCTTGGGTTTTGGCTGATGTTATTATTGTGCTTGCCTTGGTGTATTTAATAAAACCTCTTATTTTTGATGATTTTTACGTGTTCCACACCCTGGTCCCACACATGACCATCCAACAGAGCAAGATGCACGTGCTTGGTATGAATGATTAGATCAAATTATTATCTTTACAGGTCCCACATTTTACACTGTGTTTTATATGAAGTCTTGATATCCATAAGAAGATATTTCTGTGTTATAAGTACCAAAAAACAACTTAATATAGTTTGACCTCCTCTGCATCTGTCTGGAGCCAACAACAGTGTCTTTAAGGTTCATTAATGAGTCATTCTACAGAAACGCACAATTTTGGAATAGCAACATGTCTTAAAATGTAGTTAATTTTCCTACATTTAAACTTAAGTTACAATATTGGTTAACCCTTTGACTTTATGAATCCACATAAATGAGAGCTTAATGATTAAAAAATATATATATTTACTTTGACTTAAAGAATGCTTGTGCCATCTTTTTGTCACTGGTGTTACCTCATACCTTTAACAATATTAAAGTATTTTTAGAAATGTTTTTTTCACAATCTATTCTGCACATAGTCAGAGGCACAGTATAATGATAATGCAAAAATTTTGGAGATTATGTATTTATTTATTTTAATCAGGTTTGTGAAAAGTGTAATTGTGTGACGTTTGCTTATTAACACCATCATATCTTTGCTATAATAATAACAATATTTGAAGGACAGCCATACAAATGTAATGATAGTATCCTTAACATCCTAACTCTTGAAAGAAGCAAAGGTCAATTGATATAAAATCTTTTACAAGTCAAATGTGACACTTTTGATTTCATATGACCCAAAAAAACACAGTAACACCAGTGACACAATAAAACACCAGTGACACAAAGAACACTAAAGATTGTTTTATTCAATATCAATTACTTATTTGAGATAGAAAATGGTGTATTTAGTACAAAGCCTAAGATTATCACTGACGTTAAGTCAAATAACTTTAGTTATTTATATATTTATATTATATATTTATTTATATAATTTATATTTAGTTGTGATCATGAAATGGGTACTAATGAGTTATATTGTATGCATAACAACTTCTTTAAAATCTTTTACTAAAGCTTATTTACACAAGATAGTCACTGGTGTTACTGGTCGTCACTGGTGTTACCATGAAGAGCAGTAACACCAGTGACGGTAACACCAGTGACCATTTTCATGAAATCTGTATTTTACAAAATGGCAGCTACAGTACCTCAAACCACATGTTGCTAATCATGCTAAACTCACTAAAATATGTAATTTAATCAATTTGTATTGATTATTGAGTATTGAGGGATTGTGTTGGCAGAGGACCCAAGCGCAAACGGAGACGAGGGAAAGGCAGCTCTGGCTGAAATTGTAGCTTACCACCACCGGTATGACTGTGTATGAACGAATAATGGACTCTGTAAGCGCTCTGGGGTCTCTGGGGTGTCACGAAGAGCGCTATATAAATCCAATCCATTATTATTATTATTATTATTAGATGTAGATTGTCAAAGTGAGCACTGCTCCTTTCAAGTCAAGAGTTTTAATTGTCACGGCATACAATTTTATTTAATTTAATTTAATTCGAACACTTCGAGCTCTGCATCCCCTTAACAATTGTATTTATTGAGCCGTACTGTATTGTACCCATTCTGCAATCTGTTAAATAAAGTTCATTCATTCATTCATTCATTCATTCATTCATTCATTCATTCATTCATTCATTCATTCATTCATTAATTCATTCAGCCAGGGTTGAAGTGTAACAAAAATACTTCCAAGGCAGCAGCAAAACAAAACAAGGTATAGCTCAGCTAAGACTGGCAGAGGGCAAAATACAAAACAAAGAATAATCTCATAAAGAGAGCAAGTCCAAAAACACAACACTAATTGACACAGGAGAACAGCACATGAAACAGGGACGAGGATATCAAACATGGAACCGAAACAATGAACCGACAACAAGAGTATAGGGAACACACACCAGATATAGGGGAAACAATTAACACTAGAGAGACAGCAGGGCAATTAGCAAAACGAGACGCACATGAGGGAAACACAAGACCAAACACTCTGGGGAAATAAACAGGGAAGCACACAGAACTAACCACACAAGAAAAGACTGAACACTAGACAGAGTAAACATAACAACCATACAAGGAACTAATAAATAACAATTAACCAGGGAACAAGAGACAATGTAGCAGGGGAGGGGCACAGAGAGACATGTAGACATTAAACATAAACCAGTGCACCAGGAGGGGTAGTGACAACAAAGATCCAGGGGCTGGGAAAAGTCTGTGCAAAGGTGGGGGCTGTTGAGGAGTAGAGGAAAGTCTGTGCAAGGGTGGGGGCTGTTGAGGAGGATGGAAAGGGGAGAAAGGTCCAGGGACAGGTGGACCCTCACAGATATCTTCTTAAAAAATAGGCCATACCAGTGACTCTAGCTAAATGTCTCGTATGAAATTATGAGATAAATGAGAACATTTCCAACATTTGAAAAAAGACAGCAGACTGACAATGTACCTTTCTTCACAGTTTTTCAGGAAGTAGGACGTAGGAAGTAGGAAGTGATGTCACAAGTCTTACCTCAATACATGACATTGGGGACAAGCACTTTTCTTGTATTTGGAATTTCATATAATTGATTAAAAACAAATATTGCCCAATTCTTGCCTCAAATAGGTATAATTGTTCAAAGAACATTTTACATTATTCAAATATATAAATTAAATGTCACTACAAAGTCTGTTTAAAGTGTATGCTTTCTGCAAAGGCTGGGGACAGAAAAGTGTGCGTTTCTGTAGAATGACTGTAATGTCAACAACAACTGCTCAGTTTTCCCCTCATCTGTTTTATCTTGCTACCTGCTAGCTCTGCGACAGAATGACCGCTTGCTGTTTTGTTCCGCATACAAGGTCAGCGCTGAGGGCAGACATAGTGTACGCAATGAGCGGATAATTGTGACATCACAAACTAACTTACGGAAGTCCCAACGGCTCGTTTAAAGGCACCGTTTCAGTGTTTTGATACTTTCACAGTATTCATATGTAGCACCTAGACCTGCTTTATAATCAAAAGAAGAAATGAAAATCTCCCTTTCTATAATACCGGATCTTTCATTTGAGCACACGTCTCTTCTGAATGACAACAAAGAAGTCACTGGAGCCCTGAGGAACGTCCCTCACTCCATTACCTTTCTTATTATCAGCCATTCCAGATTCCAGAATTCATATTCCTCCTTGAGCTCTGGAAATGTGCCAGACGTTATGAACCAGAACCATGTCTCGATACGTTCTGCCAGTTTCACCCTGGTGTTCTAAACTGGTTTCACACTGATTTCACACTGTTCCAAACTGGTTTCACACTGGTTCCACACTTGTTCCACACTGGATCTATAAAACTTGAAACTGGAACTTTCACATCACACACATGTATTCTATGTCTGAAGAGTTTCAGGACCCAAACATGAAGCAGGCATGAGATGACTCTAGCCTACTAGATGCTTATATTAGGGCATGAGATGACTCTAGCCTACTAGATGCTTAGGGCATGAGACGACTCTACTAGATGCTTAGGGCCTTATATTAAAGGGTAGGTTCCGAATTGCAGATGGTCCTATACTGGATGCCCGCATTTCCGAATAGTTAGCTACAAATCTAATGCAAAGTCAATGGGGCCAACGCTCCAGTCTGTACGATCCCTGAAATAAAACACTGGAACCTACTCCAGCGCACCCAAGTAGGTTTCAGTGTTTATGTCAGACCAGAGCGTGGCCCCATTGACTTTGCACTGCTTTTGTGGCTCACTAGCTGGAGCTGCGGGTGTCCAGTATGAAGAACAGCACAGATTTCCCTGAGAAAAGACTCCACCGATCGACAGTAGGAAATAGGGTTAGGGGTCCAAAATTCTGAACTTAACCTTTAATGATTTCTAAACTATGGGTCGGGACCCAAAACAGGCAGCGGAGCTGGTGTCTTTTGGGTCCTTGCATGCCCAGAAGACTAGGCCAATGTTTTGGTGAGTATTATCAGGACATCATGCTTCGTTGAGTATCATTCAAGGTCGTTCCAGAGGACTGAGGCTTGTTTAATTGTTTATCGCATGATTTAGCTAATTCTGCTATTTTCCTTTTTCGCCCCACAGAAAGGTGCAGAGAGGAAAAGACGTGAGATTTCCTGCTCACTCACGATGCTTCTAATGGCTTGAGACAACCTGGAAATACAATATAATCAATACAATTCCATCCGGTCTTCTCTGCCATGGATGGTATAATTGCCGTCCGTATTGATACAGAAGTTGTGAGTCGTCTGGATCTTGTGAATAACTTGGTGCTAAACTAACGCATGATCATACCAACATAAGGTAGCTTAAAGAAAATAAAAATAAAATAATAATAATATATATATACTGTATATATTATTTTGTGAATTATATTTTTAATGAACCCTTTCACTGCCACACGACCCTTTCACTACCACACTACAGACAGTTATGTGGCAGTGAAAGGTTAACCTTCTGTATTGTGGTAGTGGAAGGGTTAATGCAATTATCCTTTTACATATCTGTAGATTCTATATCTGGAGTAGCATGGACACAATCTAGCCTTTTGGGGGGGGGGGGGGTACTGTGCACCTGTCCTGCCATAGCACAACCCTGCACTGGGTTGAGTTAAGATGTAATCAGAACACACACACAGGCACACACACGCACGCACACACACACACATTCACTCCAGTTCAGTCTCCAGAGTCCCCCCCCCCTCCACACACACACACACACACACACACACACACACACACACACACACACACACACACGCACCAGGACAGGACACAATGTCTACACATTATTTACCTCCCTCTCTGAAGCCTCGTCTCTCTGGCTGCCTGGTTCATCAGAGAGGCTGTGAAAACACCAGACCCTCATCAGTAAATGATCCCCTGTCAGGTCTGACTTGAGCGCTTGCCTTCCCCCCCACCCCCCCCCCCCCCCCCCTCGTTTAAAGGTTTCCGCGTGTGTGTGATAGTAAATAATTCAGTGTCAGCGGCGCTGCATACAGGTCCTAGTGCGGAGAGAGCGGACTCGCTCGTCACTCCTGCAGTCTGTGCTCTTACAGCAGCCCTCTAGAGAGAGAGAGAGGGGGGGGGGGGGGTGAGAGAGACAGGGAGGGAGGGAGAGAGACAGGGAGGGAGGGAGAGAGAGACTCCACAGAAGCCAGGGAAGCTGCAGAGCATCCACACCCACAGAGGATACAAGGGACTCTGTCCCTGCCTCCCTCCTCTGTATCTATCTCTATCTATCCATCTCTCCCTCCATCTCTCCCTCCCTCCCTCATCTCTTCTCTCAGCATCCTGCTGTCGCTGCTACAGACTGTGGATTCTGACCAGCTTTTCCACTCGAGGGGGGAGAACCAAAGTTCTGGAAGCTCCCAGTCACGCGCCTGCCTGCCTACCATACAGTACCTCTCCCGTCGCTCCTGTACCCCTGAAGCATGGCGGACGTCAGATCGGTGAGGGTCCCGGGACGGCTGGGGCTCGTCTGCTTGCTCAACTTGTGCCTGTTGTTCTGCCTCCTGCCGGGGGAAACAGAGGCCCGGAGACCCCCGAAGATCCCCCGCTGTCCACAGACCTGCTCCTGCACCAAGGACAGTGCCTTCTGCGTGGACACCAAGGCTATCCCCAAGAGCTTCCCCCCCGGGATCATCTCTCTGTGAGTAAAGCCCACTCACCCCCCCCCCACTACATCCCCTGCTGTCTACACACTGACACAGAGGGAAAGCCGGTGTGACGTTTAAAGGGTTATCTGAATGTATATCTAATGATACACGTGGCTTCCGTCTGTCAATTATTGATGTTCCATAACGCAAAGTTATATCACAGCTGGGGGGGGGGGGGGTCAGATCATACTGCTGATCTATTCCCAGATGTGATATATATGTGTCCATTAGCGAGGGGACGTATAGCACAGAGAGTTACATAACAGCGGACTAGCCCGACCCTTTGATGGCCCTGAGGGGGTGAGAGTCGAGATGTTTATGTTGTGATGATGACATGCAGCTCTTACGGGCTAATAACAAAGGGTGACAAAACTAGGCACTTTGCACACTTGCGTCAGCCAGCGGTGTCTCTCTTAGACAGAAATCTAGAGAAAGGTCCCAAGAGGAGCCCTATATTTATGGAAGTGAAACACAGTGCCTGGGAGGAGTTACAACTTACAATAGAATTCACGTCTCAGAGCTGAAGGGACCAGCGAGGTCCTTAGAGAGATTTAATCTTCAAGGAGGTGAGATTGGATGCCCTCTGGGTAAATGGAGCACCGCATAATGAAACAGAGAGCAGAGCCCTGGACGGACGGACGGTGGGGGGGGGGGGGTGAATGCGTCTCACTGAGGGGGGTTATGCCGTGCTTAGTCTCTGTCCACAGTGGCCCCACTGATCACCACGCTGGGCCCTTTCAACACTGCACGCCTTCGTTTGAAACGGTCGAGGGAATTCCAGGAGTAGCAGGCAGGTGGAAGTGGCCTCCTTTTTTAGACAAGACAGAAGATGTGAACATCGAGAATAAGGAAGCTCGTGTGTCCTAGTTTTCAAAGGATCTCTAGTCCTATACGCTGAAATTCAAACCGCAAAGACACCTGCGCTCTGAGCCGAGGAGCGAGGAGGCTAGTGGGAGAGAGACGGCGGACCGCATCAGGGCTAAAGTTACATGTTGTAGTAATATATATTGATTGTGCTCCGGGGAGGACATCCCCACGTATAGGTCTGTCTCTTGTTGGTTAAACCTATACGCTCCTCGTGTTTCTCATCAAAAGACCAGACATACTACATACCAGGGGCGTAGGTTTGGTTTCAACATGGGGGGGGGGGGGGGACACTTTAAGGGGGTTTGGTGGTGGTCCTCCCCCAGGACATTCTGAACATCAAACACTTCATTCTGGTGTACTTTTACGAGAGGCACGTCTGCAAGGTTGAGATGGTACGGTCCTGTAGGGGTGTCTGAAATCATTGGTTAATATATAGTTAATATAGGCTAATATAGTAGGATATATAAATGTTTTGACCCCCTTATTTTTTACCTCTTTTTGGGGAGGGGGTTGTCTTTCATATTGGCTATATTATTTGAGGGGGACAAATTGACCTCTTCTCAATGTTGAGGGGGACATGTCCCCTGCAACCCCCCCCCCCTAAAACTATGCCTATATGCTACATACAGTAGCATACTGTTAGTTTTATTTTTTTCTTTCTTATAGTTTTCTCCCCAACACTTACAAAGCACAAACCACTGATGATGTCACGCGTATGGGGTTAGTGGCGGTCTGTGGACATGTGGCTGGCTCATAATAACACGTGCCATTGTTTCCCGGGTCAGGACCATGGTGAATGCGGCCTTCACCACCATCCCAGAGGGAGCCTTCTCCCACCTACACCTGCTGCAGTTCCTGTGAGTATCCCAGCGTGAACGCGGGGCCCTCATCCTGTTTCTCTTCCGAGGATTAAAGCGCTCGTTATCGACTTGTCACGGTCACAGCGTTAGTATAGACTAAACACCTGTTTCTCCCAAGTAAACATTTGCAAATGACAGAATTCACAACTTATTTCCTCCTATAATGTAGCGTAAGCAGAACGAAGTAATGTGTGTCTAGTTGTCCTATTCTATTAATACAATCACAAGACAGATATTAGTATTCCTTTTTTTCAGAAGGGAGATATTATAATACAAGACATCTTGTGTTATAGGGTGACAAGGACAAGATAGCAGCCACTGGGAAATGAATGGTTATTGAACACAGTGGTGACATAGCAGTAATGAGAGTGAAGTGGCCCTGTATCAGTGTCATTCCTAATGACTGACTCCCTTCACTTCTGTTCTGTTACACAAAGCATCATTTGTCTTCTCAAATGCAATAGAGTGTGCGTGTGTGTGTGTATGTGTGTGTTTGTGTGTGCCTGCAAGTGCGTGCATGTATCTAAGCACGTGTTTTTGTGTGCATGAGCTTGAAAGGTTCCTATTTTGTTGTCTGCAACTGCATTCAGGTGACCTTATTTATCGCAAAACCTACCTGTTTTTCCTGGGGTTGAAAGCCGATAAGCTCCTCTTCGTCTATATACAGGAGCGACGTGCTTCTAAAGCAGCAGCTTCTCCAAGATGTCTGGTTTAATCCAGTGAGCTTAAGGAACATTTCAATCTATATTGAGCCAATGTGTTTCTCCCCAACAGTAAGTGGGAATCTGGAGCTGGAGGTTGTGATTTGATGATTTGATGATTTGACGATTGTTCCTTTTGTTTCCTGCAGCCTGCTCAACTCCAACACATTCACGATGGTCGCCGACGATGCCTTTGCGGGTCTGTCTCACCTGCAGTACCTGTAAGTGTCCCCCGCTTGAGGCCACTAAAGGTGGACAACTACATGGCTGGATTTCATCTGACTTTTACCGTCCTTAAAGAACTGTGGTGAAAATCCCACTTTGGTTTTTTCTTGGGTACTTCACCATAATACTGACATTGTGTTTGAGTATTTTTAGAACAGCAATGTAAGATTTTGAGGTCTTGAGTCTGACAAAGATGGCCATATTGAACATTGATTCTTCTCCAGCTACAAACAGACATACTCTCTGAGAGAGATGTTAACTGATTGGCTTTAAGAATCATTAATTTGCTGATGGCTTTGCTGAAGTTTGCAGCTTTCCATGAAGGCCAAGATTCCGGCTCTAAAGTGATTGTGTGCCACTGGCTGCATCCCAGCCCTCTGCATCATCAGCTAGTACCCTGGCTGGCTATCCACTGTGAATGCTAATAACATCATATCTTCATATCTAGCCCAGTCTGCAGGCCGAGCACAGGCTGTGTGCGCCTCCTCCATCCACAGACAACACATAGAAAGTCTGACATACATTGTATTACTAGTATTGCTGTATTACTGGAATGCCATGAGGTTTGTTGATCAAATCGGTTTGTGAGATATTTCTTAAATGCTGCTTTGGACTCACCAAACCTCAATGTTTTCCCTGCTGTTAAATTGGTTTTACTCAGTCGTGGAAAGTAACTAAGTATCTTTCCTCAAGTACTGTACTTAAGTACAATTGCGAGGCACTTGAAGTTGACTAGTATTACTAGTATTTTCATTTTAGGAAACTTTGTACTTTTACTCCACTATATTTCAAAGAAAATATTGTACTTTTTACTCCACTACACGTATCTGAACGTATCAGTTACTAGTTACTTTGAAGAAAAAGATTTAGCAAAAATGTATTATGTATTTTAACATTTTAAGCCAGCCAACTTCAAGAGGATGTAGTGCAGCATAACTTGACCACATACCACTGTAACATAACCTTTAGTCAGAGCAGCATAACTGGACCACATACCACTTTAACAACACCTTTAATCAGAGCAGCATAACTGGACCACATACCACTTTAACATGACCTTTAGTCGGAGCAGCATAACTGGATCACATACCACTTTAACAACACCTTTAATCAGAGCAGCATAACTGGACCACATACCACTTTAACATGACCTTTAGTCAGAGCAGCATAACTGGACCACATACCACTTTAACAACACCTTTAATCAGAGCAGCATAACTGGACCACATACAACTTTAACAACACCTTTAATCAGAGCAGCATAACTGGACCACATACCACTGTAACATAACCTTTAGTCAGAGCAGCATAACTGGACCACATACCACTTTAACATAACCTTTAATCAGAGCACCATAACTGGACCACATACCACTGTAACATAACCTTTAGTCAGAGCAGCATAACTGGACCACATACCACTTTAACATAACCTTTAATCAGAGCAGCATAACTGGACCACATACCACTTTAACATAAACTTTAATCAGAGCAGCATAACTGGACCACATACCACTTTAACATAACCTTTAATCAGAGCAGCATAACTGGACCACATACCACTTTAACATAACCTTTAATCAGCAGCATAACTGGATCACATACCACTTTAACATAACCTTTAATCAGAGCAGCATAACTGGACCACATGCCACTTTAACATAACCTTTAATCAGCAGCGTAACTGGATCACATACCACTTTAACATAACCTTTAATCAGAGCAGCATAACAGGACCACATACCACTTTAACATAACCGTTAATCAGAGCAGCATAACTGGATCACATACCACTTTAACAACCTTTAATCAGAGCAGCATAACTGGACCACATACCACTTTAACATAACCTTTAATCAGAGCAGCATAACTGGATCACATACCACTTTAACATAACATTTAATCAGAGCAGCATAACATACGGTTATCCTATAACCATAGTTATGAGTATAGCGAGCGCTCTGCGCTCAAGTGGAACACATCCCATAGTAGTCTAAATACTGAATAAGTTTCTCCACATGTACACACCCATCCGCCTGGCCACACCCCCATCCGCTCCTCTACATAAGCAGGGGTGTGGCCATACTAACAGCTCCTTCCCAAGTCTTTCACCACCGAAGGCGAAGACCACGGGGTCCTCAGTGAGTCCAGCGCAGAGCGCTCGCTATACTCATAACTATGGTTATAGGATAACCGTATGTTATATTTCGTATTAGCTTACGCTCTGCGCTCAAGTGGAACACAGGAGCTGAGCAGAGCGGAAGCTCGACAAATGTACCCGCTGAGGCACCCCACAACCATCAGAACCGGGGAGGACCCGAGCCCCCGGACCCCCCTAGTGGATGACAGGAGGGAATCGGATCCAACCGTGCAAAGAGGGTTTAGCAACTCAACGCACAGGGTGAGCAGACCGTGGGACTTACCTTCCCACAGAAGAACCCACGACTACACAGGCGCGCAACCCACATGCCACTAGGGAATGAACGGGAAGGGAAAAAAACCTGTTACAACCCCTAATATCATGGGGTCAAGGTCAAGAACCCAACCCCGTGGCAAGGCCGTAGTAGCGGAGCGCGAAGGAGGACCCAGCCCCAGGAAGGGACCCCCCGGAAAAGGGGGCCTGGTGAGGCCAACGACGCCGCAGCATCGAGACCCCACCAGGCGGTCACTAGTGACACCACCCCCCACATCGCCAGCGTATCGGACAGGGCCCATCCAAGAGCAGGCCCTTCCCCCCTACAGCATGCCGCCCTGAAGCCCTCAAGAGGCTAGACCCCCCAGGGGGACCAGGCAGCGCGCCGGGGAGACAACCCCCAAAGAGGTCGATCCCTCAATCCAGGCAACGGGTCAAAAAAACTCGACCTGTGCCTGGAGCACTGCGGACTAGACAGGCGCTTAAGGGGTCTGCTGAAAACAGCACCCCGGCAGAAGGGGCGTACGGTATGCTGTGCACCATGTCGCAGCCTCCACAAAAAAAAACCTGATCCTAGAGGGGCTGACACGATTGGCAAACGTCATGAAAGGTGCAGGGGCACACTCGCAGGCAGACAGGGTCAAGCCCGGCCTAACCCGAGAGTCGACTCCGCTACCAACACACCTGGAAACCAACCACCACCTAACAGGAGGCGGTTGTTCCTATAACCCCCCCAAGAAAAAACTCCAAAACACAACTGCGGGTATACACTGGCTATACAGCAGTACGAGTGTCTCAGTTCTCTAGAAGGGGTTAATCCAGGCCAGCAGGTCGATGAGAACGAGTCCGGAACTGGGCCCGGCGGACCGGGACGTATACAGGGATGCCAGAGGGGCACGAAACCAGCTCCGCCAAGCAGGAGAAGAGAGGGGCAAAAAAATAATGGAGAAGGACCAGGCTTCTTTAGCACAGCGCAACGTACAACACAAAACGGACCAAGCAATAGTGAAGGATAACACGCAGTGATATAACCACGAACACCTCCATAACATCAACCCCTGCAATGCCCCCACCCTACCCGGCATTTCCCCCCCGAAAAAGCACAAGTCCTACAGGGTATCAGAACAGCATATCTGCGCCCCGGCGGACAACGGGTTAACTGACCTGGTCCGGCGCGACCAGAACCAGTCCCGTGTCCTAATCACGCCACCATCCCCAGTCCTAAGAGGGGGGTAGGTACGCGCGTCAATCTAAAACATCACAGAGGGCGCCACCAAGACGGTCAGAACATAAAAGCACCGCGCCCGGTGGCCCACCCCAAAAGCGTGAGTCCCCTCCGCTAATGCTCTGATCTATTCCGTTATCTCCCCCCAGAGATGAACGAGAATTCATCGAGACTAACCCAGTACACAGGCGCTCAGAAGAGACAAACTCCATCCCAGTTGCCCCATGAAAACGCTGTTACAATGAATGAGCAACCAAGGCGCGCAAGCCCACGCGTGATTCCACACAGAAGCACCCAGGGCCAGCACTATGTACACGTCGAGACCCAAAACATATCAATGGTAATTCTAACAAGAACCCAGATAACGTTCCCTCCAAGCCGCCTGGTAGAGCGGCAGGAAGCCGGCCAAAAGACACGGATATGGGTCCCATATGATGTGTCTGAGGGAAAAACACCCCTGTCAAACCCGCTCTGTATAAAAGAGAGGAGACAGGGAACCCCCAGAGAGACTTCCCACGTGAGTAACAATTTGAAAAGATATATGTAACATTGAGCTACGTGACCAAAAGCTCAAGACATATGCAACAGAGCGCAGAGCAGAAAACTTTTGTTTAAGTTCACATGCACCGCAAAACCCATCTTGACAACAACAGAGGTCCACAACATGGAGCCTGAAAAGAACTCACGGAAGTCTCACAACCAATAGAAACGCGCCCAGTGACGTACTCTATGGCGGGGGGAATTCCGTGACCCACCTGGCCAAAAAAGGCATGGGACCAGGGAACTCCCTACCCCCCCCCCCCCCTCTCCCTACCCTGTGACGCGCTGACCAAACAGTGCGACAGGAAGCCCGAAGGACAGAAGGCCCAACCCCCTGACCAATCAGAAAAGAGGGGAGGAGGGGTTTACCAGTTCACCCCCTCATGACCCCACACCCCGGATATGATGAAAAACAACCAGCAGCGATGATACCCGCGTAGCCAGCATGCTATATGAAAAGCGTATATCCACAAGGATAAGCTAAACCAATGCACGCCAGCCACAGACGATAACTCGTCTGCGAACGGGTTTTATATACAAGGCTGTAGGCTCATGTGCGAACACGACACCCGTGTTTCATGTTTTAAGAAAAAACACATACGTTTAAGAGAGGGTCAAGACCACGGTACAAGCTACATATATGAGCACTTCTGTAGGCTAACACTCCAACCAAGTTGTGGACTCAATGCCATGTTTCCAATGTAACAGAATACACACAACCCCCTCAGACAACGGTAAAATGTACCACTATAAAAAGAACACAGACTTCTTCATGATGAGGGAAGAAAAGTCTTTCGACCGAGTGCTAGCCACAGGCCTTGCCAAGCACACATATATATAGCGACCAGAACGATTTACAAGAAACTGTCCTACTCTCCTAAACAACACACAACCCCACAGCTAGGTGAGGGTTTATACATCGTATCCCCAATATATAACAGTGAATAAAAACACAGTTTGTAACAAAAAACAGTCCCTCACCAGGAGGGACCTTCTATTTAGTTAACAAAAATCATATGTTGGGGCTGGGAAGGGAACAGGGGTAAACAGGGGAAAGTCACTAGCGGCGCCTGCCGCGTGCAGCACGGTGCTTGCCCCCACGGGGAGCCGGCCCGGAGGGACGGTTCTGGGGCGCCTGGTCACGTCGATCCCTACCGTCACCTCCGGGCGTGGGGCGGCTGGCTGTGGCGGACGAGGCACTCCCTCCACTCCTGGCCTTCTTTGACGAAGGTCCAGCAGCGGCGGCGGTGGTGGCGGAGGCAACGGTCGCGGTCCTCTGCCGGCGTTGTTTTCGTCGGCCATCACCGGTGGCATCGGGTCGGGGGAAATGGGGTTGGAGCACAGCGCGCTCCCAATACCGACCGCCCGCCATCATCCCCGACATGTAGCACGCTAGCTGCGCGATGTTGGACGCGGCGATGTACGCCTGGTCACTCCAGTTAGCCATCTGCCTAGCCGATTTCCCTTGGGGAACCGGCTTCCGCAACGGCTCCCACACCACTTCGGGACAAAGAATGGATGTCATTGGGCTATCAAGCCGAGGCACCCCGTCCTTTAGTCCCTGGACCAAACCCGCCACCCGCGTGACTGGCACGTAGGCGGGGGTAAGGCCAGTGATGAGGGAGATTACCTGTCCCTGTTTCACGTAGGCCTCCATTGATGGGAAGAATGGGCAGACAACGCCTGTCTCCCTCACAGGACGACGTTGCCAGAGATGACCTATCATGTCATCAGGAACAGGTGCAGGCAGAGCCTACGGCAACGCCACGCCATTAGCGGCTGCGGCGGCCGCCATGAGCTCGGGGAACAAGGCACGCAACTCAGAGACAGGGCAGAGCACCCTCGTTTGGCTCCAGCACCTCCCCAAAGCCAGGCCGTTCGCCCCTGCAGCTCGCCGCCCTACGACGGGAGCGAGCAGAGGCGAATCGCAAATCCCCAGCCACCAGAGGAGCTGTCGGCCTATCGGCCGACCGTCCACTGACGGGGGAACCAGGGCCGGAACTAGGCCATCTCACGGGAGACGGCGGTTCAACGGCCCCTCGGAGAGGCAGACTCACCACCGGGCGCCGCTCGGGCGTATCTGACTGCCACGACCGTGGAGTCAGAGCAGCCCCACAACGCACGCCGGACGCGGCAATGGAGAAACGCGGCAAAGGGTGACGTTGTGAGCGTTCGAACCCCCCGAAGGTGCAGACATTATGACTTAGCTTTTCTCGAAAATTGGTGAGAGAGAGAAAAAAATAAGATACAATGTCCACGTAGCTCCTTTCCAACAACTATTTCGGCACTAAACTCAAGTGGTGTATACAGACACTTGTCGGTGGTGAAAATAGGGAAGGAGCTGTTAGTATGGCCACACCCCTGCTTATGTAGAGGAGCGGATGGGGGTGTGGCCAGGCGGATGGGTGTGTACATGTGGAGAAATGTATTCAGTATTTAGACTGCTATGGGATGTGTTCCACTTGAGTGCAGAGCGTAAGCTAATACAAAATATAACTGGACCACATACCACTTTAACATAACCTTTAATCAGAGCAGCATAACTGGACCACATACCACTTTAACATAACCTTTAATCAGAGCAGCATAACTGGACCACACACCACTTCAACAAAACCTTTAGAGGTCAATGGTTCGAGAATTGAACACTCCCAGGCACTGGAATACACAAACGTCATGTAGAATGCATACTTTTACTTTAGTACATTCAATATCAAATACTTCTCTACTTTTACTTATGTCGAATTTTGAATGGAGGAATTTTACTTTTACCAGTGTACTATTTTATCTGGGTATTTCTACTTTTACTCAAGTAAAGGAACCTCCACCACTGGTATTACTGATCTCAACAGAAGTCACATTTCCCCAGGGGTTTTCTAAAGCCTTGTTGAAGAGCATCAACATAACAAACGTCTCCTCCTCGTCCTTCACGCACGCCTCTGGTTCATCCCCAAGGTGACCTTCAGATGTAACGTGTTAAATTGACACGGTCCATGTTCCCATTACATCTGTTAATTTATTCAACAAACCTTGTGAGTAGAATGAAACCGTGTACAGATATTGCTGACAAATCGTTTCTTCCACACAAAAAGAACAAGCCATGCACCCTGCCTGCAGAGGCGGATGAGATTGTGTTCACCACATAACTGGGATGACGTTACAGTCAGGTTTACTTGGTTATGACTACATCGTCTTGATTGCTTGCTTGATCTAGAGATAATCCGCAGTTTTACAAAGCATATCTGATTTGTTCCAAACTATAGTAGTTATCTCTGTCAGTGTTTTGGTTTTTGAGATATTGGGAGCAGAAATAAATTTTTAAGCGACGCTGTTGGAAGTCAGTGGTAACATGAAAGATAGCCCACCCACCCCTACCCTACATGAGACATACCCCACCCTACCCTACATGAAACATACCCCACACCTACCCTACATGAAGCACATGGCCTCATGGAAGAATGACATGCTTCATGCCCCCATGGACTTCCAGTACCATTGCTAACACTTTGTATCTCCAAAATCTCAAAATCCACTGATGCAAGTGAGTTATCCCTGTAAGAGGTCACCACCAATCTGTCAATTATAACAAATCTGTCAATTATAACCAATCTGTTAATTATAACTGACTCTGAATAAATCATCTGTGTCCCCTCAGGTTCATAGAAAACAATGACATCCAGGCTTTGTCAAAGAATACCTTCAGAGGACTAAAGTCCTTGACTCACCTGTAAGTATCTGTTTTAATTGACTGGAAGCAACAGTTGTGATTGGAGGATCAAGAAAAGAGGGCGGGTTAGAGATGGGTCAATTGAAAAGTAGCACATGCTGTCCGTCATACAGGCTACATACAGTATTTCCAGTGGTTCAAATGGGCATATATGGTACCATTTAATTGTGACGTCATGGATTTTAATCTGGCTTTTACCGGTCTTGTTGGAAGTCATGATGTCATCTCCTCTGTCCTGTCAACCTACACTGTACTGTTTTATAAAGCAGAAAAATAATATTAACAAATTAGTATAAAAAAAAACCACAGATTGTATCATTGACACCATTTATGACATTTAACAATACAATATTAATTTGACATAGTCAGATTATAAAACATCCTCTATAGATATGGAACAAAGCCAGCGGTCAATTACAATGAAAAGGTTGCAATATTTGTAATCAGTGACAGCTGGTGAAAATTATTCTAGGTGGGGCGGTGCCATATTCAATCAGTTTCAGTAACTACAGAACAGTATTGTTATAGAGACTCACTTGTTTTGCTGCCGGTAGAACATCACATATGAATTGGATAAGGGCTGTCGCGTGTCGAGCTTAACACTTTCAGTGCCACCAGGGGGCGCACGACTTTTCACACCTGGCTCGTTTGGAGCTGTTGATCCGAAACCTGGAGCGTTTCCCCCCTATTTCGGTTCAGTTGGGCATATATGAACACAGCAATCACATTCTGTTGCGGAACAAAACAAGCGGGCCGAGACCACCTAGAGAGGGTGGTCTCGGCACACTTCCAAACGAACCCGACGCGACTCGTACGCTGTGAGAATGCAATCGACTCAACAAACCGACACAATAATAATACGTCATGGGTCAACGTGGAGCAGCGATGAGGTACACTGCATTGATATTTGGGCTGACGATCACATTCGTCAGATGCTGGAGAACACAAGTACACTGAAGTGTACAGACAGTTTAGTGACCGAATGAGGGAAAGGGGCTTTGAAAGGTCTGTCGAACAGTGTCGCGCTGCTGCTGCTGCTGCTGCACGTTGTTACAGCGGAGATACAACAAGCAGAGCAGACCCTGAAATGGTGTTTGTGTTGCCGGGTGTCAGTCAGCTGTGTCCCCGCTGCCGCGCAGGAGAGAAGAGCCGGGGTCTGTAGTGACGCTGCAACAGCAGCACCGTGCGGGTCTCTCTCTCTCTCTCTCTCTCTCTCTCTCTCTCCACGGTCATCAGTCAGGCTCGAGTCAGGGTTAGAGGGGGACACACACACACACACCCCAAAATCTGACCAATGAGTTTTTGCTCGCGCGTGCATTTGTTTTGGTCCGCTATTAACACAGCCGTGTGAACACAAACGAACTAAAGGACAAGTGCAACATTGTATCATTATAGTCCCTGTGTCTCCCTGAATCGGAACAAGGCAAACGAACTACAGGTGTGAAAACACCCTTAGTGCTTGAATGCCACCATCGGCGCTAATGTTAACGTTAATATCGCCTAATCTATGTTTTAAATTATGGCTATGTGTCTAATCTGCCCGTCGCTTATCAAAGAATCATTTTCCAGTCAGTGCTGTCAAGGCAGATTGGTTTTTTATCGCTTCATTTCCGTTTTAGAGCATTTTGAAAAGCACCCGTTTTGAGGTAAAAAAAACAGCCCATTCTGTGATAATCGTCTTTTACTGGAATATTCCAGAACGTTGATATTTGTCGGCCTATTTATGAATCGTTTTCAAATAAACGCTAGATGATCAATATTATACGTACACGCACGCACATTCGAGGCGCGCGCTGATAATAGCCGTTTTCATTTCCTCAAGGATTTTACAGTGAAACCGCTGGAGCACATATCAGAAAAAAGCTTATATCTTCATCAAAACGAGTCTGATTATCCTAACACTGATAACATAGATTCCTTACCTGACATCAGATGGTATCCAACTGGTATATTCCAATTCCTGATCACCATTCGAAAAAATCGATAAGTGTATAGATCTAACGTGTATACAGTAGAACTCATGCTTGCCGCGGCTCAGAGTCTCCAGAATGAACTCTGGTAACCCCGGCTGCATCAGTGGACTGGAAAATGTGGACTGGAATATTTTTTTCCCCCCATCCATTTTCATTGAGTCCATTCCAAAATCCCTGATGTCATCTGGGAGACGATAGGGGGCGCTTTTTTCACATCTGATCGCCGGCGGCCTTTGGGTAGGCTAGGGTAGGCTCGCGTGATGCAATATGATTTCAGATCGCTAAAAAAATAAAAAATAAAGAATTCAGAGAAATCTTGTGAGTGGCTTTCAACGTAACTATTGTAAATCCGAGAAAAGCCGTGAGTGGCAGTCAAAGTGTTAACCCTTCGAGAAGCTTTGTGGTCCGGGCTTGAACTTTCCATAAATGTGTCCATATAAATCCATTTTGTTAGATCCAACACTGTCTGAAATATGTATCTTGTGATTATTTTCAATTTCCGACGACGACGACAACAACTGTATGGGATTTCCTGATGGACGTGATTCGGGATGTGATGTCACACAAATGCCACGCTCAACCAATAGAGTGAATAGACAATTCGACAATGACTCTACTTCGGGCGCTAGAGAAAGCGCCCTTCAGGCATCATATTTGAAGACGCTGATTGGATTAAATTTAGTTGCTAAGTTTAGTTGCCCTGTGACTTTTTCAATTGGCTGCGTTACGCACTGACGCCAAGTCAGTGGGGCTATATTTCTAGCGCCCGAGAAGAGAGAGGAGGGATGAACAGGACACACAAACAATGATTTATGTTTGATATATTACACGTTATTGTGCATTTTAAACACAAACATACTTACAATGAGTAATTATTATTTATTTTAATAATTTTTTTTTTTTAGCTGTTGAAATCTAAAATCCAAAACCACTTCTTTCTTCTTCTTTCCACCAGGAGGGGGCGGCGCCCTAGCGCCCTCTATGGACCAGCCGCCACTGTTTGTAATGATTGTTTGTCTATTGCAGGTCTCTGTCAAATAACAACCTACACATGCTCCCCAGAGAACTCTTCAAATATCTTGACATTCTGACAGATTTGTAAGTGTGGATTTCTTTCCAAAGCAGGAGTGGGGGGGGTTGGGTAGGAGGGGTGGGTGGGGACTGTACATTGTAGGTGGGTGGGGGGGGGGGGGTTGGGTAGGAGTGGGGGGGGGGGGTTTGGGTAGGAGTGGGGGGGGGGGGGGGGGGTTGGGTAGGAGGGGTGGGTGGGGGACACTGTACAACTGTACAAACAACACTGTACATTGGATTATTGACAAGACCATACTTGGTAATTTACTGTACATTGGAGGGGGTTGTGTTCGGACATTTACAGGGGCCAGTTTCGAGTTGCAGTCTCCCTTAGGTGTTTTTTGAGAGTGTTTTTGAAAGTGGGTAGTGATTCACATTCCTTTACAGCTTTGGGTAGGGCGTTCCACATTGATGTGGCATAATTGCGAAACGTGTTTAGTCCCTTGTTTGAGCCGAATCTGGGTTTAACATGATTTGTGGAGCTCCCTCTGGTGTTGTGATCGTGGTATTCACTGACCTTTGGGAAGTATTTTGTCATGTACATGGGTACCTTGGTCGTGTAGTGTATCTTGTAGACCAGGCCCATTGCAAGTTGCTGTACTCTGTCGTCTACTCTAAGCCATCCTTTAACAGATTGCAGAATGGGTACAGTACAGTTCAATACATACAATTGCTAAGGGGATGCAGACCAGGGAAAGACTTTCGTCTTGTTTACATCAGGGTCCCCCATTTTCAATTCATCATAACATACACGGCATACAGATAGACAGTACTGCTACATCTATACATTTATGACATACCAGATTTGCAGTAGAAAGCTATCTGGCTGCGTGTTAGCCTTGTTTAGCACAATGAATGGAAGCGGAAATGACCGGTTAGCCTAGGCATTGTCCAGGGGCGGACCTAGCACATTTGGCGCCCTAGGCGAGCTTCACCACTGCGCCCCCCCCCCCCCCCCCCAAAAGAAAATCAAAACATCTTAACAGTTATACAGTAAAGTACTGCACCTTTATTTTTTACAAGCAAGAACAAGAGCTAAGAATAAATGTAAAGTTCACACTAAAGAATTAAAACAAATAAACAACTTAGCTAACACACAATAATAATAATAATAATAACAAACAATAAAAGAATGTGCAAATTAGCTTTCAAAGAAAATTAAAAAGAAATGTAAAGTGCACACTAAAGAATTAAAACAAACAACTTAGCTAACAATCAATAATAATAATAATAATAATAATAATAATAATAACATTAACAAACAATAAAATGACGTGCAAATTTGCTTTAACATATTTTATGTTACACATATATAATCAAAAATATAATATGCTAAATAAACAAACAAATAAATAAAAATTACAAATTCACTTTGTCTCAAGAACTATTTACATTCCACTCCCTATCATCACACTTCAAGGTTAGCCAACCTACTGGTTTCCATTTACAGTGCAATCCTTCTGGCCTTCCTCGCTGCAAAGTCATCAATAACATCATCATATGAAATCTGACCACCAACCTCATGGTTAATACTGATTACAGCCAGACCACTGAGGCGTTCTTTTTTTTTTTCCACTTTTCCTCCCATTTTTCTATTTTTCTCCCATCCCAATTTCGTATCATCCAATTCAACCCTCCCCTGTCTCGAACGCTGTTTCTTGCCTCCCACAAGCTGGCTGCAATGTGGACTAAGTCATACATAGCACGAGTCCCCTCCGATACTCGAGGTAACAGCAGTCGCATCTTTTCACCTGTGCGGCGCGATCTTTCAGCGTCAGGGGTCTGCGCTTTGGAGGGGCTTCCTGATTCTACTGCGCAGGTGCACCAACCGACCTGTAGGAGCCGCTGTCCACAACGCCCGATCCCCACCCATCAGTTTCCCACCCCCTAATACTGCCAATGTGTATTAGTACGGACGACCAGCTAAACTGAAAGCAATGTGGAGCGCTGGGCTCGAACAGGCGAACCCAGCGTCTCCAGTATTCGTGGTGAGCGCCTTGCCCACTGCAACACGTAGCCGCCCCCCACTGAGGCGTTCTTGAGTCATGGTTGACCTCAGGTATGTTTTCAAGAGTTTTAATTAGGAAAAACTCCTCTCGGCTGAAGCTATTGTTACCGGTAGCGTTGCACTGATCCGCAGAGCAATACACAAGTTGGGATATATTTCTGTGAGCTGCTTTGTGTGTATGAATTTCAACAACTCAAGAGTTGTCATGCTCTTTGATGGCAAGTCAGGTACATTTTCCAACTCCTGAGCCAGCTCCTTCCCATCCAAATCAGATTGCCCTCCATTGTTTAAGGTGTGTACAAGTGCCTCTGCTTGCTTCATCAGCTCTTGGTGTGGCAGGTCTTGGAAGTTGTACAAAATTGCATACCTTTCACCTTGAATGAATGACATTTTTATTTAACAGATTGCAGAATGGGTACAATACAGTACGGCTCAATACACACAATTGTTAACACATTCGGGGCCAACCACGTATATGTGTTTCGGATCCAACGCTTGACGGCCAACCATGTATATATATATAAGGTGTAATATCCTATTCAATGTTACCGAGCGGCACTGCAGATTTACCCTACTCTTGGAATTCGGAAAAGTGCATTACCGGCCAGATCCTCATAGGGGCGCTGTCTCAATAATGCAGTATTCCCTGTTATTATGAATGGGCTTTTCTGTTAGCGTAAAGCTATGCGTGTAGCCGATGGCCTGGAATAGTTTTTGGGACGCTGAATTCAGTATGCAGTAAAGGAATATATCATCAGCCAATGGACATATGGATCTACCAAATGGCGATCGATAACTGGGAAATCCTTTTTGGGATCCAACCGGCCACAGGTAAGAGCGATTTGACATCAATTACAGCCCGATCGGGCCTTGCTCTCATAGCCATCCACCCGGTCAGCGAATAAGGCTACTGAGGCTAATGCCGTTATTGGTAATCAATAATCAGAAACGTCCCCCCCCCCCCCCCTTTTCATGCATTCATGGTGGACCATGATACCGACAATATGCATTTTGAGTTTTAGCTCTAGCTTGTCTATAGCCGAAACGCCATTCGATTTAACGTTATTATCTTAGCGCCCTATAACTTGCGTTCCAGGAAATACCCCAGAACATTCTGCTATAACGTTCATATTCACGACGCTATAAAATGGGAACGTATTGATGATTTTTTTTTTATTTATGGCATATTGAAGGGACGGTTTATAGTGTCAATTGACAATGAGAATGGACAGATAGCAATAATATAAAGTATAGATTTAGCTCTACAAACAGCCTCACGCACAATGAAGGTTTGTTTTGATATGCTGGTCGTATAGAGTGGGCCCTGTCTAATCCCAATGGCC
This sequence comes from Notolepis coatsorum, assembly GCF_963971535.1. Lineage (NCBI taxonomy): Eukaryota > Metazoa > Chordata > Actinopteri > Aulopiformes > Paralepididae > Notolepis > Notolepis coatsorum. Next base: position 93,858,077 of record NC_140174.1, on the reverse strand, counting down.
CCGAATGTGTTAAGGGGATGCAGACCAGAGAAAGACGTTTGTCTTGTTTACATCAGGGTCCCCCATTTTCATTTCATAGTGACATTTATGACATACACAACATACATGACATCATGACATTTATGGCATAGGGACATACAGGTACTGTATATAGTACTACTGTTACATTTGTGACATATACGATATGCAAATATACAGTACTGTTACCCATAGATCCTAACAGTGAATATATACATATATACATATGATGGGGTATTGGCACGTTTCTCTTCTTCTTCTTCTTCTTTTCTTCTCTTTTTATACTGCGACCCGGATGGCGTTTGTCTCTTCATAGTTCTCTAACGTTAGTCTTTCTTTCCTCAATGCTCAATTCTATAAACACTTGACCGATACCCATCAATGCACAGAGCTCTAGCATGTTCTGACTGTGAACACCTAAAGCCGAGGCTCAGATCGACTGACCGTTTAGATTTTTGGCTCATTTTCCCTTATGTTAGCAATTTTTTTTTCTGTAAAAATAATGGTTGCAGATATAGAGGGGGGCGCCAAAGCTGTGCCAAGCAAAATGTTTACATTTTTTATTTGTTTTATTTTGGCGCCCCCCTCTGGGTGGCACCCTAGGCAACCGCCTATATCGCCTGTAGGAAGCTCCGCCCCTGGCATTGTCCAACTAACACCTCTCCCGAAGGCTAACCGGTCATGTCCGCTTCCATTCATTGTGCTAAGCTAGGCTAACATGCAGCCAGATAGCTTTCTACTGAACGCACAGAGAGGAAACTGGTATCTATCTTCTTGTCACTCTCTGGAGAAGACAGTAAGCTAATTTCCCAAAATGTTGGTGTGTTTCTTTAATCTTTGGGTGCTCTGAGGGTTGGGGGGGGGGCTACTGCGCGTGTCTGCGGAAGTGGCCATGTGGCTTTTAATCTGTCTCACACTTAGCTGGCAGCATGTCACACTTCTGTCTTTTTTTTTTTTATCTTTGCTGTGAACTATCTGAGAAATACTAAAGCAGAGAGTTGGCAAGTTAAAGGTGCTGTGAGTGGTGTTTTTTTATTAGAACAAGTGTTGAATAGCTCTACATTCTGACAGCCATCACTGCAGGGTTCCCACGCTTGCCTTGACATCTTTTTCCATGCTACCTCCTGATTTTCCAGGTACCATATTAAGTGATGATCTATAGGCCCCTGAAGCTTTCCGCCCCCATCCGTGCCCCCCTCTCCTCACACACACAACCCCCTAGGACACCGGACTACTTACTTGATTTAAAAGATGTGCCAGTCAAGTCTACATTATAAATGCTTAGAGATTATGTCTTATTGATAATATCAATGCATGAAATAATGCAACAAGCTGTAGATGAAAAACTATTTATTGAACTGGAACTTTGAAACACATGAGCACTGGGATTGATATGTTCTCTCTTTCCTCTCCTATCTCATCCTGTCCTCTTCTCTCCACACCTCCCCTCTTGTGTCTGCTCCTGTCTTCTCTTCCTACTCTTCTCAGCTCCTCTCCACTCCCTTTTCCTCTGTCATCCTCTACTCTCTTCTCCTCCTCTTTCATCTTCGCCCCTCTTCTCTTCCTCCTCCCTCTTTCCTTTATTTATTAGTCTTATCAGATTATGAGTCTTACGTAGAAGGGGTAGTATGCCTACTCTTCTTTTGTAAATCAAACTAATGAACCTAAAGGGGAAAACATAAGGCTGGTTCCCCTGTGTTTCATCAGTACAGAAACCCCACTAGTAAGCTTAGCTTACCAGTATAGATGTATAGAATCAGTCTAGGCATGATCAATGATTTTTCAAAAATGTCTCACCCCAAATGTTCCTATTTAGTAGTATAATCTTTTTTAAGAAAAAAAAATGAAAAATCACAAAATAGCTAAAAGTAGATGTAAGTAAGAATGAATGTTACAAAATGTATCAAGACTAGACTATTCATGTCAACTAGTATAGAAGTAATGTCACAGCCTAATGTGAAAATGTATTGGTAGTTAGCTAGCAATGCAAGCTAGCCAACACTAGCTAGTAGCTAGTTAGTTAGCAAACTGAATGTTGGCTAGCAAGATTAAATATTCAAATATTTTCCCGTATTTTACCCCATTTCTTTTTATTTATACAAAATGGCTGCAATTCCCCTCTGTGACGATAGGTGGCAGCAGTGTAGATTAGACCATTAGCAGAGGATGTCAGAAAGACGGTTGCTGAGAAAATGTCGGGCAAAGTGGGGTTGTTCCCGAGAGCTCACTCTCTGCTGTGGTTTCTCAGTGTATAATGAATGGTGCTCTCCCTCAACATGCGAGTAGGGTGAGACAACACCATTCTTTAGTCCAAATAATACCCTACTTTATACTATATTAGTCATTTGTTTAATGTAAAGTCAGTCTTACATTGGCACTGCTTTAATGTTGCATTTACCCATAATCCATTGCTGTATTAGACACATGTGCCAGTATAACTTTTGTAAAGTAACTAAGCGCAAATGTAAAGTTAATCAATACACAATGAAACAATATCTTTATCTATATCACATGTCAAAACTACTTTAATAAAACAAGATTTCCGTTTTTCATTTCTACTCATTCATCCAAAACAAGACAGACTGTAGATGTCAAGGTTCCCGTGTTGGCTGGGAAATGCATGTATTTGACCCTTCTATTGAGATCGCGAGTAACGTTATTATTCCTGAAGTCCACCAATCCGAAACTATACTTTTGCCTGCCTCACCAAGTTGCCTGCATCAAATTCCAACATACCATATAGGATGCCAAGAGGGTTTTTATAAACGCATCTTAATTTTGTGCTCAATAGTTTCATTTTATTACTATTTTACACATCATCCAATACAATTGTCCAGGACAACTGTTTCTATTTCCATGTAAGTGTTCACTTTTGCTCAGTTTCCATGACTTTTCCATACCTGGAAAATGAAAAAATGTATTCCATGTTTTCCATGTTTTCCAGGTACCGTGGGAACCCTGATATAGAGTGTTTTGCTCAGTAACATGGGTCGCTCAAATACATTTTCTGGTATCCCGTTCTCACTTTATCCAATCAGGAGAGAACTCTAGATATTTCTTTTGACTTATTTCAAGAAATCCTGCCAAGCCACATTTGCTTACTGCACTGGCAGATCATTTCACTTGTTTCAGGCACATATTTGTTTTTTATTTTTGTCAGACCATTTTTGCAGTGACTGGATAAAGTGGGAACAGGATACCAGAAAATTTATTTTGTGTTTACTGCAGAGCGGAGGGACTGGGAGACCCATGTTACTGACCATGATCCGTGATGGCTATAGAGTGTAGAGCTATTGTTTTCAAATGTAGACCACTTATTTTAACAAAAATAAAAGACCACTTACAGCACCTTAATATCTGATTGTGACATATTATTTCTCTTGATTACTCTCTCTGACTACATGTGATTCAGAGACCTGCGGGGCAACTCTTTTCGCTGTGACTGTAAAATCAAGTGGCTGGTCGACTGGATGGAGAGAACCAACACCTCTGTACCAGCCATCTACTGTGCCAGCCCGTTTGAATTCCAAGGGCGCAGAATTCATGACCTCACCCCGCGTGACTTCAACTGCATCAGTGCAGGTTTGCGTTTTTAAAAGCTGCAAAAAATGTGACGTTGTGGCATACAGTATAATCGTATTTTAGGCTGATAATCCTTCTCCCTCTCCCTCTAGATTTTGCCGTTTATGAGACCTTTCCATTCCACTCTGTGTCTGTGGAATCCTATGAATTCAACGGAGACCAGTTTGTCACCTTCGCCCAGCCCGATTCAGGATTCTGCACTCTATTCATATGGGATCACGTGGAGATGGTCTTCAGAAAGTACCACAACATAACCTGTAAGTTGCTAGCTTTGCTAAGCCGTGTACCATGAAGGTGAATAATTCACCGCTACGTTCAAATGAATGCTGAAACCCTCTCACATTGTTGAGTCCTGAAAGTCTTCCTGTGTCTCCCTCAGCTCGCTCCGCTGTGTACTGCAAGCCTGTGGTGATAAACAACACTCTTTACATGGTTGTAGCTCAGCTCTTTGGAGGATCTCACATCTACAAGTGAGACTTTTGCATCTTGAGCACTTTTGCATTCCTCGTCCGCACTTGAAAAACCAGACGAGATCTTAAAAGATAATAGAGATAAAAAATGAATATTTTACGAGTAACTTTTTGTTACAGGTGGGAGGAGGATCCGCAGCGCTTTGTAAAGATCCAAGACATCGATACCTCTCGCGTGAGGAAGCCCAACTTCGTGGAGACCTTTCAGCTGGACGGGGAGTGGTACTTTGTGGTAGTGGACAGTTCCAAGGCAGGCTCCACCAGCATTTATAGGTGGAACAGCAACGGCTTCTACTCCCACCAATCCCTCCATCCCTGGCACCGGGACACCCACGTGGAGTTCCTCGACGCTGGGGGGAAGCAGCACCTCATCCTGTCCAGCGCCTCTCAGCCCCCGGTGGTTTACCAGTGGAACCGGAGCCAGAAGCAGTTTGTCTTCTACTCCCAAATCACGGAGGTGGCCGACGTGCAGATGGTCAAGCACTTCTGGGTGCGCAAGGTCCTTTACCTTTGCCTGACGCGCTTCATCGGAGACTCCAAGGTCCTCCGCTGGGAGGGACAGCGCTTCGTGGAGATCCAGACCCTCCCCTCGCGCGGCTCCATGGCCGTGTACCCCTTCACGGTCGGCCTCCGTCAGTACCTCCTCCTGGGGAGCGACTTCTCCTTCTCCAGGGTGTACCTGTGGGACGACCTCACCCAGCGCTTCCAGCCCTTCCAGGAGCTCAACATGAGGGCCCCGCGGGCCTTCAGCCTGGTGTCCGTGGACAACAAAGACATTCTGCTGGCGGCCAGCTTCAAAGGCAACACCCTGGCGTACCAGCACCTGGTGGTGGATCTCAGTGCCAAGTAGAAACTCTCAGAAGAGAAATTAATAAAAAAATAAATAAAAGCCAAGGAAGGCATTGTGTGCCATGTAAGGAAAAGACTGCAATCTATCTAAGCCATGTGAAAGTCTGCTAACTCACATTATGTTTTAAGTGGGACAACTAATTAACTGATAATTAGTATTTATATTCTTATGCAATATTCTCCTTAATATATGAGTTTAATTATGTCATAATGTGTATTATAATACAGCATCATAAAATAACAAATGTATGCTGTCATAACACTAGTCTGTGCAATATCGCTGCTTTTATTTAACTGACTATGTGTCTATAAGTGCTTTGGAGGCTAAAGCTGCTGTATTCTATATATATTATTATTAGCCTATATAACAAATGGTGTGCATGTGCATCAAACAGCTGTTCACACTGAATGTTTGATATGGCAATTGAGTGTTGGGCTACTATGGAGATAAAGCTATCTGCAGTAGTAATCTGCATGCATTAGCCTACAACCCAGGCTACTTCATAGAACACTAAATTCAATATATAATGACAAATATTAATCTTTGTAATACATTTTGTCCTGCACATGTTAATCTTTTTCTAATAACATGCCATTATATATCTCTGGGTCTGATGCTCAACTGACTTCTTGTGATGTTAAAACACAAGCACTTGTAATCACGTTTGAATGTGCATGTAGCTGTTAATTTGCTATGTTTACCTGCCTTCTATGTTGCTGTAAAAGAGCTGGTCCCCAAAAAACATGGATTCATATCAGTCTACACGACGAGCATGACTCCTGTAGTCAAACTTTTGTCTCTGATTGCCATATAAATGAGAATTCAGACCACATCACTGACTTCGCATTTACATCTGTATTTATGCAAATTGGGTAGGAATATTTGTATGTCTCACAATGTCAATGAAATTGTGCTGTGGCCTCTGTAATAGGCTAACCCTAAATATATTGTAATTGCAATGTAGGCCTAGTAGGTCTGCTGATTTAAATGCCCATTTGCCTTGGCACAGATGCTAGACATGTACCTAAATGTATTGTCTGTCAAGCTATATTCATTGAGTAATAAATTAAATGCAGTTTTTATTCAGCAATAATATAGATAAATGCATTGAGGCTGATTTATTGGATCCATCATGTGATTTATCGTGGCAAAAGTATGCGCGGGGCTTGCGCAGTTTTGGTGTTCGTGGTCCAACATCAAAATTGAACTTCCGAGTGTGCATGTTTTGCATTCACGGTAGCCCGCTTGGGTGGACTTTGCGAAATGCGAATAATAACTAGTAAGCTCCGTCTACTAATGAAGGTGACACATGCCTCCTCTATTTGAACGACCACATCAAACAAGAGGTGGACGCGGGCAAATACTGCGGCATGGTCATGCTGGACCTACAAAAGGCCTTCGACACTGTCAATCACTCCATTCTAATGGACAAGCTAAAAGCAATTGGTTTTGATAGCTTATCAGTGAGCTGGATGCAATCCTACCTGGAGGGGAGAGAACAGATGGTAGAGGTAAATGGTACTCTATCCCCCCCCCCTCACAGTGAGCTGTGGTGTTCCACAAGGAAGCATACTAGGACCGCTACTCTTCCTAATTTATGCAAATTACATGTCGTCAGCCTGTGACTGCAACTTGTTCCTGTTTGCGGACGACTCAGCCCTGCTGGTCTCTGACAAGAACAAATTGCAGGTTGAAAAAACCCTCAGCACGGAACTAGGCAAAATCTGCATATGGCTCGCTGATAACAAACTATCATTACACATGGGCAAAACAGAGTCCATTCTCTTCGGTTCAAATAACAAACTCAGCAAGACCGACGGATTCTCAGTTACAGTGGGTGACAATATTGTCACAAGGAAAGACGAAATTACCTACCTGGGTTCCATCCTAGAGGAAAATCTTTCATGTGACAAAATGGCATCCAATGTAATAAAAAAAGTCAACCAACGAACTAGATTCTTGTACCGGATCTCCTCTCTGGTAAACAAGAATACCCTGAAGACTCTGGCAGGAGCACTCATTCAAGGGTACTATGACTATGCGTGCACCTCATGGTACCAAAGCACCTCAAAGGCGCTTAAAACAAAATTACAAACATCACAAAACAAACTGGTCAGACTACTACTTGACCTGAACCCCAGAACCCACCTCACCCCTGCCCACTTTGACAACCTAGGATGGCTTAGAGTAGACGACAGAGTACAGCAACTTGCAATGGGCCTGGTCTACAAGATACACTATACGACCGGGGTGCCCATGTACATGTCAAAATACTTCCCAAAGGTCAGTGAATACCACAACCACTACACCAGAGGAAGCTCAACAAATCATGTTAAACCCAGATTCGGCTCAAACAAGGGACTAAACACGTTTCGCAATTATGCCACAACAATGTGGAACGCCCTACCCAAAGCTGTAAAGGAATGTGAATCCCTGCCCACATTCAAAACCGCTCTTAAAGAGCACCTACGGGAGGCTGCAATTCGAAACTGGCCACCGTAAATGCCCAAAAATCCCACCACCTCCTAATAGACAGTCTCCTCCCCACCGCATGTATATATTCCCTCCCCGCCGTATGTATATTTCCCTCCCACCCACCCACCCCCTCCTAATGTACAGTCCCCTCCCCATCATATGTATATACTCTGTCAGGATCTAGGGGTAACAGTACTGTATATTTGAATACCGCTTATGTCACAAATGTATCAGTACTAAATACCTATATGTCCCTATGCCATAAATGTCATGTATGTTGTGTATGTCATAAATGTCTATATGAATTGAAAATGGGGGACCCTGATGGAAACAAGACAAACGTCTTTCTCAGGTCTGCATCCCCTTAACAATTGTATGTATTGAGCCGTACTGTATTGTACCCATTCTGCAATCTGTTAAATAAAGTTTTCATTCATTCATTCATTCAACGTGCGCAACCCATTAGTCAGTTGCTAGTTATTACTGTTCTGTTATTGTTTATTGAGATAAGTTAGCAGCGTTAGCTAGCCAGGCCTCCTGAATGTAAAGCGACTGTCACCTGGAATGTAACCTCGTTCCCAGTTGTATCTCCTCCGTGGGATAAAGCCTGGTAAAGAACTACTGCCGAAAGTGTGTATGAGGCAGAATTTCCGGTGTATGTACTTCTCCTGGAAGCTGCCTCCGAACGGACCAAACTTTTCCCGAATCCTGTCGGCAAACAAGCTAGAACGTCCAGGTCATGTAGTACAAATTATTCAGGCAAAGCCGTTGCAGTGGCTTAAACGAGGAAATATTTCTATAAGTTTCTATAAGTGTTTTGTCGAAACCGTATGTAGCCGGTACTTCCTGTACTTCCGTTTACACACTTTAGGAGGCATAGCTTTACCTGGAATGAGAGGGAACGAGCCTAGCTGTTCCCATAGTGACATCTTCTGAGTTTGATCTGGTGGTGGATGTTGTTGCTGCTGCTGCTGACACGGGCAGCTAGCGTCGATAATTACGTTAGCTAGCTTCGAATACCGAGATCATTAATAAGTTAGGCAGGGCTGACAGCTCGACAGCTCGGCGACAGCGGAGAGCATCTAGCAGCTAACGCGTTAGCTTTAAGTCCAGATTTATTAGTTGTCAAAATGTCCAGTGTCACAGACGTAACTTTTCCGCCCGAGTGGGAGGAGGACGAAGACCGTATGAACTTCCTATTCTCCGACTTCAAAGAAAACAGAGATGTCAACACGACGGACTGGGACAGTAAATTGGATTTTTGGACCTCGCTCATCGTACAGACCTGCAAGGCTCGGGGAACCGTGTGTGTCAATTTGCAAGAGTTGAACACGACTTTTCGCAGGAAAGGAACTGTGCCGTTGGGCTTGGGGACTGTCTTTCAGTGCATGGCCAGGTAACTTACACGTATACAGTCAGTCATGCTCATCCCTATACTCTCCATTTAGACTCTTTTTGTACTCATAAACAGTACTGTATATTTGTAGATCTGGTATGTCATAAATGTATAGATGTAGCAGACAGTACTGTCTATCTGTATGTCATGTATCATGTCATTTATGTTATGATGAATTGAAAATGGGGGACCCTGGTGTAAACAAGACGAACGTCTTTCTCTGGTCTGCATCCCCTTAACAATTGTGTGTATTGAGCTGTACTGTTTTGTTGTACCCATTCTGCAATCTGTTAATAAAATTTTCAATCAATCAATCAATGCATGATGTCGTGTTTGGTAAATAGTTGCCTGGATAGAACCTGGGCCAGGGTGTACGGCCACAACTGCTCCTCATTGTGCCTGTTTGTATTCCTGTCAGAAGTGGCAAGATACAGAGAGAGTCAGAGTTCGCTGCCAATGTGGATTCTGGCTGGCTGTCCTGGGGTGTCGGCCTATTGCTGGTGAAGCCTCTGAAATGGACCTTTTCCACTTTCCTGGGGAGCAGCCGGGTGTCACTGGAGGAGTCCTTTGTCGTTCTAGAACTAGTGAAGGTGTGTGGGCTAAATCACAGCATTTTAGCAGACAAAATAAAGGCTATTCGACGACTAATCTGCTGGCCAGTATGACTACCATGTTGTCTTTTATACCAGGCTGTATCACTGTACATACTAATATTACAACTCTGTACGCATCTGATTAGAACTACACTCAGCACACAGTACTAATTTATATATTGTATACCCTGTTTAATCACCTGTACATTCATTGTATGTTATATTGCACTTTACTGTTACATTTGCACTCTGGTTGGATGCCAAACTTATTTTCGTTGTACTGTACTTGTGCTGTATAATGACAATACATATTTTGAATCTAATCTAATGTAAAAAGTAATCTGTTGGGTCTTTCAGGAGAAGGCAGCAGAATTGCTGGATGCGTACCGGAGCAGCACACTTGCCAACCGCTCGCTCCTGTCCTTTCAGGAGCTTTGTGCGCTGTCCTCCCATGTTTGTGTTGATGAAGGCTCTGTATGTATGGCTCTCCTGCAACTGCAAAGGGAGAAGCAGGTGACGGTTTCACTGCATGAAGGAGAGAAGGTAACGCATCACTTACGTCTGGCTAAATTATGAATGAATGACTGCATTTCTATACTGCTTCTCTAGTACTAGGACACAACATGCTCTAATAGTAGAAAGCCTGATGATAGCTTTAAAAGTGATATTTCTTTGTAGAGCAGCCATCACTGATTGGGTCAGTAAGGGTCTCCCAGTCCCTCCACTCTGAAGTAAACTGAAATGTCTTTTTCTGGTATCCCGTTCCCACTTTACCCAATCAGGAGAGAGAACCCTAGATATTTGTACTTATTTCAAGAAATCTTGCCAAACCAGATTTGCTCACTGCACTGGCAGGCTATTACGGTACTTATTTAAAGCACGTTATTTGTTTAAACTAGTTTTTATTTCTTATTTTTGTCAGACCATTTCTTTCAGTGTGGAGTTTTCTCTCCTGATTGGATAAAGTGACAATGGGATACCAGAAAATGTAAATAATACCACTTACATACAGCAACTTTTAAAGAATATTGTCATCATGTCACGTCCCCAAGGACTTCAAAATTGCGAGAGTGACCCCTCTACACAAAAAGGGCAGCAAATTAGACCCAGGCAACTACCGCCCTGTTTCTATTCTTACCTCCATCTCGAAAGTCATGGAGAAAATAGTCTACGAACAGGTCGAAAAGTACCTGGCGGAAAAAAAATCTAATCTACGAATTCCAATCTGGCTTCAGAACGTCCCACTCCACTGACACATGCCTCCTCTATTTGAACGACCACATCAAGCAAGAGGTGGACGTGGGCAAATACTGCGGCATGGTCATGCTGGACCTACAAAAGGCCTTTGACACTGTCAATCACTTCATTCTGATGGACAAAATGGTTTTGATAGCTTATCAGTGAGCTGGATGCAATCCTACCTGGAGGGGAGAGAACAGATGGTAGAGGTAAACGGTACTCTATCCCCCCCCCCTCACAGTGAGCTGTGGTGTTCCACAACGAAGCATACTAGGACCGCTACTCTTCCTAATTTATGCAAATTACATGTTGTCAGCCTGTGACTGCAACTTGTTCCTGTTTGCGGACGACTCAGCCCTGCTGGTCTCTGACAAGAACAAGTTGCAGGTTGAAAAAACCATCAGCACGGAACTAGGCAAAATCTGCATATGGCTCGCTGATAACAAACTATCATTACACATGGGCAAAACAGAGTCCATTCTCTTCGGTTCAAATAACAAACTCAGCAAGACCGACGGCTTCTCAGTTACAGTGGGTGACAATATTGTCACAAGGAAAGATGAAATTACCTACCTGGGTTCCATCCTAGAGGCAAATCTTTCCTGTGACAAAATGGCATCCAATGTAATAAAAAAAAGTCAACCAACGAACTAGATTCTTGTACCGGATCTCCTCTCTGGTAAACAAGAATACCCTGAAGACTCTGGCAGGAGCACTCATTCAAGGGTACTACGACTATGCGTGCAGTGCACCTCATGGTACCAAAGCACCTCAAAGGCGCTTAAAACAAAATTACAAACATCACAAAACAAACTGGTCAGACTACTACTTGACCTGAACCCCAGAACCCACCTCACCCCTGCCCACTTTGACAACCTAGGATGGCTTAGAGTAGACGACAGAGTACAGCAACTTGCATGGGCCTGGTATACAAGATACACTATACGACCGGGGTACCCATGTACATGTCAAAATACTTCCCAAAGGTCAGTGAATACCACAACCACTACACCAGAGGAAGCTCAACAAATCATGTAAAACCCAGATGTATGCCGTATGTATATTTCTCTCCCACCCACCCACCCCCTCCTAATGTACAGTCCCCTCCTCATCATATACTCTGTCAGGATCTAGGGCTAACAGTACTGTATATTTGAATACCGTTTATGTCACATGTATCAGTACTAAGTACCTATATGTCCCTATGCCATAAATGTCATGTATGTTGTGTATGTCATAAATGTCTATATGAATTGAAAATGGGGGACCCTGATGGAAACAAGACAAATGTCTTTCTCAGGTCTGCATCCCCTTAACAATTGTATGTATTGAGCCGTACTGTATTGTACCCATTCTGCAATCTGTTAAATAAAGTTTTCATTCATTCATTCATTCATTCATTCATTCATTCATGTGAGTTTATCCACTGACAACCAGTACGGGGCGATTATGAACCGGATTTTCACTAATCAGTGTTTTGTGGTTTTCACCCTTTAGATTGTCAAGTTTTCTCAGCCAGGACCGGATCGTGTTTCTCCTGTCAGTGATGTGGATATAGGAATCTACCAGCTGCAGAGGAGCGAGAAGCTGCTTGGCGAGCGGGTGGAAGCACTGGGTCTCGAGGCAGAGAAGTACGAGCACAGGAGTTCAACTCGCACAATACACAGGAGTTCAACTCACAATACACAGGAGTTCAACTCACAATACACAGGAGTTCAATACACAGGAGTTCAACTCACAATACACAGGAGTTCAACTCACAATACACAGGAGTTCAACTCACAATACACAGGAGTTCAACTCACACAATACACAGGAGTTCAACTCACACAATACACAGGAGTTCAACTCACACAATACATAGGAGTTCAACTCACACAATACACAGGAGTTCAACTCACAATACACAGGAGTTCAACTCACAATACACAGGAGTTCAACTCACAATACACAGGAGTTCAACTCACAATACACATGAGTTCAACTCACAATACACAGGAGTTCAACTCACAAAATACACAGGAGTTCAACTCACAATACACAAGAGTCCAACTCACACAATACATAGGAGTTCAATTCACAATACACAGGAGTTCAACTCACACAATACATAGGAGTTCAACTCGCACAATACATAGGAGTTCAATTCACAATACACAGGAGTCTGTTCAACTCACATAGTGCATAGAAGTTCAACTCACACAATAGCTTGTGGAGTATTTACTGTATGTTACATAGTTACAGTACATGTCTTATTCGGTCACAGTTTATAGTGGAGGTTGTTTATAGGTTTGTGGTTTGAAAGCATTTATCTAATTTGATTTCAGTATCAAATCTGCTATTCATATCTAAATATTTTCCAAATTTGTATTGAATACTATTTAGATAATTATTTTTGGGGGCAGTTTCTTAGGTTAAGATTGTGTATTGCTCTGTGCAGTGACAAAATATTATTTTCAATGTTGTATGAAACTAAAAAACTGGAGTTGAGGGGAGTTGTAGAAAGGGGGATAATTGATAATAGGATTTGTTGGACTAAGATTAAAGGGGAACTATGCCCAATTTCAAAATTCATACATGTTATTCCTCTGGTCTAAAACAGTACAAAAATATTAGTGAAAATGAGCAACTCTCTCAAATCCAACTGGAGTTCTAAACTGTGATGTCATTAACACTTTAAGTGCCACTCATGAGATTTCTCAGGTTTTTTTATAGGTGGTTGCATGCCACTCACGAGATTTCTCGGATTTTTTTTTTTTTTTTTGCGATCTGAAAAATTATTGCATCACCGAGTATAGCCGAGGGGCGCCGGCGATCACTGTGGAAAAAAGCGCCCCCTGTTGTCTCCCAGATGACATAAGTGATTTTGGAATGGACTCAATGAAAATGAATGGGGGAAAAAATCCGGTACTCCACATTTTCCAGTTCACTGATCCAGCCGGGGTTACTAGAGTTCATTCTGGAGCCTCAGATCCCCGCGGATCATGGAGTTCTACTGTATCGCGTTGGATCCATACACGTATCGATTTTTTCGAATGGTGATCAGGAATTGGAATATACCAGTTGGATACCATCTGATGTCGGGTAAGGACTCTATGTTATCAGTGGTAGGATAATCAGAGTAAGTTTGATGAAGTTATAAGCTGTTTTGTGAAATGTCTTCTTTCGGTTTCACTGTAAAAGTCCGTGAGGAAATCAATGGAGCGATTATCAGTGCGCGGCCGTAATGTGCGTGCATGCACGTATAATATTGATCATCTAGCGTTTATTTGAAAACGATTCATAAAAAGGCAGACGAATATCAACGTTGTGGAATATTCCACTAAAAGACGATTTTCATAGAATGCTCCAGAATGAGCTGTTTTTTATATCAAAACGGGGGCTTTTCTAACTGCTCTGAAACGGCAACGACGCGATAAAAAAACAATCTGCCTTCACAGCACTGACTGGAAAATAGTCTTTGATAATGCGATGGGCAGATTAGACACATAGCCATAATTTAAAACATAGATTAGGCGATATTAACGTTAACATTGGCGCCGATGGTGGCATTCAAGCGGTAAAACGGAAAACCAGGCGTGGCGCTGAAAGTGTTAAGTATAAAGTCTGAAGTTGCGTCACTGAAGACAATGACGTTTTATAGGTGACACTGAGAGCACCCAGGGGAATGTTCTGAGTTCATAGGTACATTTTCTGTTTCAGAACTGAGATCACTACTATAGATTAAAGCTCATTTGGATATAAAAAAGAAAACAATTAAACAAACATTCTGTGGGTCCACAAAATCAGTTTCCCATTCTTTGTCAACGGAGCAGCATAATTTATACTGGATGACATCACAAGTTAGATTTGTACTGGTTTCTGGGTTTGGGAGAAAGAGTAGCCCATGTTCACAAATATTGATTGAACTGTGGTATTTCCCTGTAACAAATCCGGGTATTGTACTAACTTGGAACCGAACCGGCTAACTGAACCCAATCCAAGTTACAATGCAATCCATCTGGGCACAGTCAGGACTCCTGTGCTATAGAGCCATAACGGAATTGCCACCAGCTTTCGAGAATGCAGTGGTCCAGTTTGTGAAGCGGAAGAATTCATAAACAAAAACCATGAGCGCTCCAGAGATGGACTGGAATTTGCTCTTCTTTTATTTAATAAATTCTCAACAATTCTCAACAATTCTGAAATTGTAGATCTACCTCCATGGCATTAATGGAGCTTGTAGAGGAAATAACGGACGGTATAGACAGAGAAAGAAATATGTATTAGGAATATTCATTGACCTAAAAAAAAGCTTTTGATACAATAGATCAGGGGTGGGCAACTTTGTATATGGTGAGGGCCACAAAATGTCCACAATCAATCTGGGGGGCCGCATTGTTTATCGGCAGTCCCGCCAGTAGTACCCCATCACTCAAATAGCCCATAATAGTCACAGATGTGATAAATAAGGTATATAAACAATTATAATTTGTTGTAACTTTGTTTTTATTCCATTTCAAATGCATTTAGTAATGCAATTTCAACTTTATGAATTTATAAACAGCTGAATTTAAAAGTATTGCTGTAACCCCAAATATATACAAAAATGATCAATTATCTTTGTATATCTTCTAATAAAATAAATGTATGAACTTAAAGCCCACTGCTCAACAAACACAAAGCAGCATTCCTGCTGCATTTCACTACAACAGTAAATCAAAAGTGCAATAATAAATGATTTTGTTAAATGTATAAACTTTTATCCTGCTACTAAACAAAACATTATAACACTGAAATGCATGTTATGGATATGAAGCACTCAGGAATGTTTTGTTTAGTAGCAGGATACAAGTTTATACATTTAACAAAATCATTTATTATTGCACTTTTGATTTACTGTTGTAGTGAAATGCAGCAGGAATGCTGCTTTGTGTTTGTGTTATTAGTGTTATCTGAACACTACAAAAGTAAACAAGTAAAGTGCAAGTAAAGTAAAGTGCAATACTACATGCCTCCCATTGACCCTTAATCAAACTGGCATGACATTCACCCTCGCCCCACAGTGGGTCAATAATGGTTATAATAATAATAATAATAATAATGGTCCCCTCTCTACACCTCTCCATCATCCCCCCCCCTCTCTACACCTCTTCATCATCTCTCCCCCCCTCTCTACACCTCTTCATCATCTCCTTCCCCCCCTCTACACCTCTTCATCATCTCCTCCCCCCCCTGTCTTTAATGAGACACTTGTGGTCTCTCCATTTGGCGCACAATAGCAGGAATGTCAACTTCAATGTTTGTGCATGCAATCTGTATCAGATGAAATAATGTTTCATCCGACAGCCTGTTTCTCTCCTTTGACTTGATGTGCTTCATGTTTGAGAAATTGCTCTCACGTATGTATGTGCTCCCAAACATACTGGCCATAGAGAGGGCAAAGTCCCTGAGGAGTGGGAAGCGGGGCTCAGGTAGCAGTTTCCAAAACGAAATTCCCCTCTCATTTCTCTTTGCTTGAAAAAAAGGATCTGACTGTAGCTCGCACAGTTCAAGCTGCAACGGTGGGGGCTGCTCTGACACCGTAGCGGTGAGGGGGCCGGCAAACAGCGCTATCCGTGACTGCATGCCGTTGAAATCTTCAAACCGATCATTGAATTGCATTTGCAGTGTTTCAATGTCGCTCCTGTACTTTCCGACGGCTCAGCCATCGGATTTCTGTGTGTAGCTGCAAGTCGCCATAATCAGTGTCCATCTCTTCCAAAAAGGAGACAAACTTTCTATGGTTTAGTGACCTGTTGCCTCCACGAATTAGATTGGTAACCTTGGTAACCAAATCCATAACATGGCTGTATTCAAGCTTCTTGGCACAGAGAGCCTCCTATATCAGATAAAAAAAAAAGAAAAACGATTTAACGACTCTCGCATATAATTTGACTACACTCGACTCGCATTGGTCATTATAGTGACGCACAATAGATGGAAATTATGTTAGCGAACTTACCTGATGTATAATGCAGTGCAGCATTGGACACTCAACGCCACTCTGCCTTAGAAGCCCGGCGAATCCATCGGTAACAACAGCCGACAGTTTATCAAAACCCCCATATTGCTGCACGGCACTTTCAACAGCGTTGAATATGTGCACACTAGGGCTGACCCCTATTAGTCAAATAGTCGACTAATCGATCGAAAGGAGTCATAGTTGACTGCCAACTCTTCTTAGTCGAATACAATACAAAAAAATAAAAAAATAAAAAATAAAAAAAATAAAAAAATATTATATATATATTTTTTTTTTTATATTGGCCTGGGGCCGCATGGAACGTCGGTGAGGGCCGCATGCGGCCCGCGGGCCGCCAGTTGCCCCTCCCTGCAATAGATCATGAGATTTTACTGAAAAAGATGGACAGGTTTGGTGTCAGAGGGGTTGCTCTAGACTGGCTGAAAAGCTATATTAGTAACGGGCAGCAATTTGTTCTGATGGGTCAGCACAAGTCACAATGCTTAAACATTACCTGTGGTGTTCCACAGGGGTCAGTATTGGGACCCAAATTGTTCATTTTATACATAAATTATTATGTAAAGTATCTGACATACTGAAACTTGTTGTCTTTGCGGATGACACAAACATTTTATGTTCGGGGGATGACCTTCAGCAGCTTTTAGAAGTGGTAAACAAAGAAATGGACAAATTAAAAGGTTGGTTTGACACTAGGGATGGGCTTGACTCGTAGCTATGAGAAAAATCGAAGAAAAGAAATCGAAATTATACATTTTTATGAAAATATATATATATATTTTTTTTTACATATCCTTTCACATGTATGTGTAAGATTATAACTGTTTGTTGGTTTCCTTAAACATATATACGTGAATGAACAAAAATAAGTAAAAAAAAAAAAATCAAATATATATATATTTTTTTTTTGTTAAAGAAATTACTTTTCGAGTAATACACGATCAATCGAGTATAGCATGCGATCAATCCATCTGGATTTTTCTTTTAAATGCCCATCCCTATAAATAAGTTATCACTCAATTAAAAAAAAATAAAAAACGTCATGATATTTGGAAATTGTAAAATAAACACTGATCCTCAACTGAAAATTGATCATGTAAAAATTGAGAGAGTATATACAAACAAGTTTCTATGGGTCTTAATATACCACAAACTCTGCTGGAAACCCCATATAAAATATGTGTGTTCAAAGTTAGCCAATAGTATTGGTATACTGGGCAAGCCTAGATATATCCAGAATCAGAAAACTCTATATACATTATATTGCACCATATCTATCATATTGTGTTGAAACCTGGGGAAATACTTATAAAAGCAACTTACAAAAGATATGCACACTGCAAAAAAGAGCCATACGGATAGTACATCATGGTAGATATTTAGATCACACAAATAGTCTGTTTGTAAGGAGTCAAACATTAAAATTCATGGACTTAATCAAATTCAAATCTGCACAAATTATGTTTCTGGCAATAAAAAACAAATTACCAAGCAACATTCAAAAAATGTTCATGGCTAGAGAGTGTTTATAATTTTAGAGGGACATTAGCTTTAAAGCAACCTACGGTACGTACAACTCTTAAAAGTATGTGCATTGCAGTTTGTGGCGTATCACTCTGGAATGGTCTGGATGCGAGTATAAAATTAAGCAAAAATATCAATCTATTTAAAGGTAGCAATAAACAAGCACTTATGGACACGTATAAGAGAGGAGCTTGAGCAGTATTGTTTTTTCTCATTTGGATATATAAAAACTACTTTTTTTTTTATTTTTTATTATTTGTTATATTATTTTTATTATTAAATTATAATGTCAAATATTGTAAGGAAGGGGCAGGGCTTTATACGTTGTTTTACTTCCCCCTGTTCCTTCTCGAACACTTATTGTATGGAAATAGTCTTTGACTATTTACCTTTTTGTTTCTATGTTCGAGACAAATCAAAATCAAAAACAATTCTGAAATCAGTATTATAGCTGCATCCATAAAGGCATCCATTCCACTCTCTGAAGCTCAGTGATTGTTGTTTTTGAATGCTGCAGCATAACTTACTTAGCCCTCATCCCTTAAGTCCATTCTCTGAAGTTAATTTAAAGACTATTCAGCTGGGTTACTTTCCCAGCTTGAGCCTGATGTATTGTGCTGCATCTCCATTGCTCACTGTTGGGGCTTCAATGTTACTGTTGCTAATGACTCATTATCTTCTCTACATGCAGGTGCAGAGAGGAAGCCAGACTGCTGCTTCGGGAAGGGAAGAAATCTCAGGTTTATCTGATTTGCAAAACCATTTATTATACGCAAGCCTCGAGTCCCATCTCCACTCAATTAATTCGTTTTTTTCTTGGTCTGTCTGACAGGCTCTCAGGTGTTTGAGAGGCCACAAGAGGGTAGAGAAGAAGATAGACAAACTGTATGCCCAGATGGACTCGATTAGAGGAATCCTGGACAAAATAGCCCAATCGCAGACGGATCGGCTGGTGAGAGACTAAGAATAAACATTGAGGTTGAAGTGACAGTGATATCGTACTGAAATAGTTAAGCCGTGGTCTCTACTTGATTCCACCTCCACAATTGGGTTCTCATCGTCTGTTGTGTTCTGATTCATCTGTAGGTTATACAGGCATATCAGACGGGCGTCGCCGCTCTGCGTCTGTCTCTGAAGGACGTGACGGTGGAGCGTGCGGAGAGCCTCGTGGATCAAATCCAAGAGGTCAGACTGGTTATCAGGGAATGAAAAATAATTGGAATCATAATTGTAACTCGACATGCCTATGTCTCTCTAAATGTACGTGTTGTATTCCATTTTGCATTACAGTTGTGTGATACCCAAGATGAGGTGAATCAAACTCTGGCGGGCGGTGTGTCTGACTTAGGTAAGCCATTCCGTGTATCTGCAGGGTATTAAATAGTCTTACAAAGTATTAAATTCATAATTCTCAATTTAAGGCCTTAAAGGAAAACTCCAACATTTTGGGAAATTAGCTTATTTAACATCTTCCCTGGAGTTAGACAAGAAGATGCATACATTTTTTGTCTCTGTGCGTGCATTTAGCTTTGGGAACAGTCGCTCTCCGTTAGCATAGCTTAGCTTCATCACTGGAAGTGAGGGGGGGCCGGAGCCTGACGTTCCCTTACAGTGTATAGTTTGATTGATTGATTGAAAAGTTTATTAACAGATTGCAGAATACACTCTAAATACAACTCAAACGTCCATGTAAACATGTTGTGACCTGTGTATTCACCACATGGAGAAATAAAAAATAATTGAATTAGACAATTACGTTTTATAAGCAAATATACTCTGAACTATATTTTTTTTGCCTAACCACTCCTCTCTGAGCGCAGCCAGTGATTTCAACGTGTCGTCGTGATTGTTGACATTCTCATTCATTCAAAGGATCCGAACCGATTGAAGTTTATGGATACCATGACTTAAAATCCTCTTACCTTGACGATTAAAAGCCTCCCCAATTTAGAAAACAGTAATCCAATGGCTGGTATTGTTATACCGGACGCTCTGAGCTAACCGGAGCAACCCCAGATCAGTGCTTGCTATTTGCATATCTATAGCGCCGGTCGTCAGGTGTGTTAAATACGTTCTCGGATACATTCACACCTAACTTATTGTGAATGACATGTGTTACATTCCATTCGTAGAGGCAATTAGGCACTGTCTTTAGTCTGTGCTCAAGCGAGGGGACATTAAATGCGCATTCGCGGGAGCGCGTGCACGTGGTGCCATTAGGTGCGTGCAACCCCAGATGATTTCAATAACGCACCACTGATTATATATGCTTTACCATCCTGATCTGTGTTAGCTCAGAGCGTCCGGTATAACAATACCAGCCATTGGATTACTGTTTTCTAAATTGGGGAGGCTTTTAATCGTCAAGGTAAGAGGATTTTAAGTCATGGTATCCATAAACTTCAATCGGTTCGGATCCTTTGAATGAATGAGAATGTCAACAATCACGACGACACGTTGAAATCACTGGCTGCTCAGAGAGGAGTGGTTAGGCAAAAAAAAATTCTGAGTAGGGGCGGCTAGGTGGTGTAGTGGGCAAGGCACTCGCCACCAATGTGGAGACGCTGGGTTCGCGTGTTCGAATCCAGCTCTCCACATTGTTTTCAGTTTAGCTGGTCGTCCGCAGTAATACACATTGGCCGTATTACGGGGAGGGAAACTGAAGGGTGGGGATCGGGCGTTGTGGACAGCGACTCCTACAGGTCGGTTGGTGCGCCTGCGCAGTAGAATCAGGAAGTGTCGGGGGCAGCGTGAGCCTCCCACGCGTTACTCCTCGCCACTGAGATCGAGCTGCGCAGGTGAAAAGATGCGACTGCTGTTACCTCAAGTACCGGAGGGGACTTGTGCTATGTATGACTTAGTCCACATTGCAGCCGGCTTGTGGGAGGCAAGAAACAGCGTTCGTGACAGGGGAGGGTTGAATTGGATGATACGAAATTGGGATGGGAGAAAATATAGAAAAAATGGGAGGAAAAAGTGGATTAAAAAAAAATAGTTCTGAGTATATTTGCTTATAAAACGTAATTGTCTAATTCAATTATTTTTTATTTCTCCATGTGGTGAATACACAGGTCACAACATGTTTACATGAACGTTTGAGTTGTATTTGGAGTGTATTCTGCAATCTGTTAATAAACTTTTCAATCAATCAAACTATACATTGTAAGGGAACGTCAGGCTCCGGCCCCCCCTCACTTCCAGTGATGAAACTAAGCTATGCTAACGGAGCGACTGTTCCCAAAGCTAAATGCACGCACAGAGACAAAAAAGGTATTTATCTTCTTGTCTAACTCCAGGGAAGATGTTAAATAAGCTAATTTCCCAAAATGTTGGAGTTTTCCTTTAAAAGGTATTTTATTTTATTTGCACAGGTAAAATATTTTTTACCTGGCCTGGCTGTCAGGAGATTAAATAATATTAAATGTTTTTGTATTCAAGTTGTTTATTAAAAAGGTCTTAAATGTAACTTGTTGAAACGTGCAGATACCCTGCATTCTCTCTGTCTGCTGCATCTTCACAATTGGAATTCCAATTAACGATATCCATGAGATTTAGATTTCCCAAATAACCAGATCTTTCTCTATGTTTCGGTAGATGGAGACGCGGATGAGTTGGAGGAAGAACTTAAAGCTCTCCTAGAGGACTCTAAACATGAGGGCATCTCAGAGTTACCCGAAGTACCTTCTCACCCTCTCTCACCTGGCAGGGAGCCGGCTAGTGATCTACTGAGTTCTCTCCCTGCTGTACCCCAAGGTTGCTTCAACATCACAGACGAGGAACTGGAGGAGGAACTGAATCGTCTGACCCTCGCAGATTCAGGTTCACCTTCTACTTAATAATACACTTTATTTGTATAGCACCTTTCATACAAGAATTGCAGTGTGCTTCACAGCAGTAAAAAAAAAAGGCAGGCATAAAATTAGCACAAAATTGGCAGATCAAGAGCAATGCATAATGTGCAGACACAAAATACGTATAAAACTAGCATCAAAATAGACAAAGTCAATGTAAGACATAGAACATCCCAATAGGCCGCTTTGTTTATGGTTTGAACATCACACATAATATAGACAATTAAAAAAATAGAGCAAAATAGTGCTGTTAACTTCCCTCCTTCGTGCTAGCGGCCATCAGGCTCCACAACCCGTGGGCACCAGGGGCGTTTTTAGGGTTAGAAAACATTGGGGGCTCCAGCCCGGAGGGGGGGGGGGTCTTTACAGTTTTCTTCAATTGCATAAACACTCAAATCAAAAGTATTACACAATTATCAAAACCTTACACTCAAGGAGCAAAATATAGGCCCAGATTTGCACCCCTACAATGTCAGCCTCACTTTTTGCAAAACAATACACAGTGATTTGCAAAACAATAAACACACTTGCATTACATTAGACACAGAATGTCAAATTACCACACATATGAGCAAATTGGTTAAACACAGCCATCAGATGCACCATTGCTTAATTGTAGATACACAATCAGGTTTAAGCACTATAAAAATGCAGCAGGTGAGTTCACCTGTCTTCAACCAAAATGGAAGGAGAGTGAAGTACTGTACACAGAGAACGTGAAAATATACAATACATTCACCAAACACTACACAAGACAACCAATGATGCAGACTGATGAAAATATACATTTTCTCCCATTTTCCCAAATCAGTCAACATGTCAACATGGAGAATCGCAACAAAAAATTATCTTGCCAGATCCAGCTAGGCAAAGAGATAATGTCTAGTATTTTCTGTTTACATTTTTTCAAAAAAAGAATTGTGTTACTGTAATTTTGGATACAGTATTTTATGTTTGTCTGATATTTGCTGAGCTTACAGTGTTATGCACATAGTAGGATGAAAACTGGGACATGTATTGTTGTGATTCTCCATGTTGAAATGTTGACTGATTTGGTTATATGGAGAGAACATTTATATTTTCATCAGTCTGCATCATTGATTTGGGTATATGTAGACAAATAAATTATATTTTCATCAGTCTACAGCATTGGTCTTGTGTAGTGTTTGGTGAATTTATTGTATATTTGCACATTCTCTGCGTACTTCACTTACAGTACTCTAATCACTGAGAAGTAGAATTGCTAAATGTGTTTTAGGTTAAGCACAGCAGTCTGTGTAACTGGTTCAAACAGAATTAAGTCATTATGTAACGTGTGTTTCATATGGTAACAAAATTAGTGTATGGTTTTGACAAGTGTTTAATTTAGCAAAGGATCTGAGGTGTTCTGATAATTGTGTGTGTGGTTGTGCTAATTGTGTGTTTTGAAACACCGGGCCCCGTTTTCAAAATCATGCTTAGGCAATCGAAAAAAAACTATTGTGTGTTTCATTATATACATATGTTTCAGTCTTCAGATTTTTGGGTATTTTCCTGCCTTTGGTCCGCTTTGCATTCACATCTCAAATGAACCGCAGCAGGGTTCACTTGCAAGAGTGAATGAGCTTTCACACAACCCCAAACCAACCGGACTATCCGAGGTTCGATTAAAGCTTATTATAGGACACTGGACATGGGTATGGATGGCTCCAGGTGCTGCTGCGTTAAAGTGCACATCTTCAATATCTGTACTATTTAAAAGCACAGTGCAGGACACACTCAAAGGTTATCGCACCTCAGAGATGGCAGTGGACATGTATGACAGGACAAAGGCCATATGTAATGGCCTTTGGATTGAGGAACATACTACCAGCCAAAGGAGGAAGCAGAAAAGGATGGACGAGTATGTAGTTGAGTCATCTTGTGGCACAAGCTCAGACCTCAGCTCAGGAGATCAGCTGAGACAGAGACTGTTCTATCCAGTCGTCGACAGAATGCTGCAAGAGCTTGAGAGCAGGTTCTCATGAGTTGGATAACAACTTATGAGAGGCATACAGGCATGTTATCCAGCCTCAGACCAGTTTCTCTCGGTGGAATTGCTGCAACCCCTCGCCACACATTACAATATCCAACTATTGCCAGAGGAGATCACAGTTGCAAAGTGTTTCCTGGTCAGGACAGGCAGAGATGCAGTCCCTACTATCCAAAGTGTCTTTTCCCTCCTGGATGATAATAATAATAATGCATTTGATTTATAAGGCGCCTTTCAGGACACTAAAAAAAAAGTCCACAAATCGGTGAATGAAAGAATTATAGGATCAAATGAAAACTACTTACTAAAAATGTTTAAAAGTACTAAAAACCAACAAAAAATACCAAACACTAACAAACATTCAGCACAGACAATGGGGATGCTGACATAAATTTTTTTTTTTTTAGATCCGGGGCTAAAGCCCCGGAAGCCCAGGGCTAATGACGCCACTGGTGGGTACAGACTGCTGCCAGCTGCTGGAGAACTAACGGCTGCAGAACTCGAGAACTATTAGGAATGTCTGACCACGGGGTGCCCGAGCATAGCTGTCAACATTTCGATTTGAAAAAACGTGCAGGTGTTAGCCCCGCCCCTTCTCCTGGCCCCGCCCCCTCAGCCCGCCCCCTCCCACCCGGCCCCGCCCCCTCCCAATGGAGCTGCCTCGTCGCTGCTGGTCAAAACCGGTATTATTTTGTTTTCCTACTGTGTAGAGTGTAAATGCTATTTATGTAGTATGGGTGATATATTGATCAGAGCAGTTTGTATCGAAAATGGTAAAGAAAAACGCTGAAACTCACCCCAGTCTCCTCGTAGCGTTGGGCGATGAGAGTGGAGCAAACGGATCCCAATTATGGGATGTTGATCGATGCGTTTGTATATTACTAATACACGTCCAAATCATGTTGATTATTGAGTTATTGAGTAAGATCCATATCGACAGTGTCTGTATTGAGCCCCGGGACGATAAGCGAGTGGCCGGACGAAAATAGGGGACGGACCGATCTACAATGGGCACTTCCGGTTTGGCAACTCGCCGATCGGCCACCAGGTGGCGGTATTGAAGCGTTGCAGAGTTGTGATGGCTCAGACAGCATCACCCAAGACTCCGTGGGTGAAATATGAATACCATGACGAAAATATGAAATATTGATCTCAAAAACGCCTTAAGGAGTTATTGGCAGACAACGCATGGCGGAGAAACCCGCCTTAACACGTGATTGGCGGAGAATGGGTTAAGATCTAATTCTGTTGCCTATATTTATGTCTTTCTACTATTACCCTGCCCATACCTGTACCTCCCCCATGCTGCTATGATGCCCGAATTTCCCCAAGGGGATCAATAAAGGAATATCTCATATATTATCTTACAGGTGCATCAAAGCCAGAACCAATAGACTCCGAGACAGTTTTTTCCCCAGAGCCATCACTACCTTGAACTCTGATATGCACTAACAGTACCACCCCCTCTCCCCCTCCTCCCACACTGCAATAATAGACCACCACTACTGTTTAAAAATGTGATTGTTGTATATTTTGTATTGAGACATTTTTTTTCTTCTTTTCTTCTATATTATTGTGATATTATGTTTCTTTTTTTATTACTTGTGTGAACCAGCACCTTAAGTTCGAGTCCCTAATCTCGTCATATGACATTGTATAATGACAATAAAGTCTACTCTATTGTATTCTAATGTTATTGTTTCCTCTGCAATGCGTTAGTGTAATGTAAAGGCTCTGTATTAACACATTATGGTCACCTCTCCCCCCCGTCTAGGTTTTCAGCAGAAGCACCAGACTTCACCCACTAAGAGGCTGGAGCCTGCGCAGTGACGGCACAGGCAAACACTCCAGAGGGTGTCGGGAGACGTTTCAACAAATGCAATTAGCACAGAGAAGAGTAAAGCAACGGTTAGCGGGTGCTCCTTGGAGGAGATGCTGAATTCTAAATCGTGTTGATGGGAATCCAAGGCACTCTTATTTGTTCATCACAAATTGTCAACATCTTCATTGTGCTGAAATACTAAGACGGGCATTTAGAAATGCTCTGGTGTCGCGCTGATGCAGGTTCTCAAGATGAAACACTTATTCAAATGTTTGTTGTTGTTGTTGTTGTTGTTGTTGTATCCTTATTGGTATGCCTTCACAATGAATGCCTTTTTTTTATTTTGCGCTCTTTCAATTTTATTTTGAAACATACCGGTAAATTTTTTTTGTAAAGTGTGTTTATTGATGTTTGTAAATGTCCAGCCTGGATGATCCTTTTAAAATGTGTTTTAAGTGGCCTTCAGAGCTCTAAATATACCACTATAATAAAGATATATAAATACAAAGACGATATATAAAGACAAATCATTCATGCCAAATTAATTATATTACAACCAGTTTCAGAAAGGCCTACTGCAATGCCTGTGTGCTGTCACCCTCCCATAAGTTAAGTTTAACCAAACATATACAAAATTATTAAAAGTGTATTTTAATCAGTTGTCATCTTTGCATTTATTGTGGTTCATCTTTGATTGATTGATTGAAAACTTTATTAACAGATTGCAGAATGGGTACAGTACAGCTCAATACATACAATTGTTTTTTTTTTTGATCCACTTTTTCTCCCATTTTTCCATATATTTTCTCCCATCCCAATTTCGTATCATCCAATTCAACCCTCCCCTGTCACGAACGCTGTTTCTTGCCTCCCACAAGCCGGCTGCAATGTGGACTAAGTCATACATAGCACAAGTCCCCTCCGGTACTTGAGGTAACAGCAGTCGCATCTTTTCACCTGCGCAGCTCGATCTCTCAGTGTCGAGGAGTAACGCGTGGGAGGCTCACGCTGCCCCCGACACTTCCTGATTCTACTGCGCAGGCGCACCAACCGACTTGTAGGAGTCGCTTGTTCACAACGTTCGATCCCCACCCTTCAGTTTTCCCTCCCCGTAATACGGCCAATGTGTATTACTGCGGACGACCAGCCAAACTGAAAAACAATGTGGAGAGCTGGATTCGAACACGCGAATCCTAGCGTCTCCACACTGGTGGCGAGTGCCTTGCCCACTACACCACCTAGCCGCCCGTAATACATACAATTGTTAAGGGGATGCAGACCAGAGAAAGACTTTCGTCTTGTTTACATCAGGGTCCCCCATTTTCAATTCATAACATATATGACATACACGACATACAGATAGACAGTACTGCTACATCTATACATTTATGACATACCAGATTTGCAAATACAGTACTGTTTGTGATACCAAAAGAGTCCAGAAAATATGCATTTGACGTAGAAACTACATTGGAGGTGGGTGGGGGACACTGTACAATTGTACAAGCAAAACTACATTGGAATATTGACAGAACCATACTTCGTCATTTACTGTACATTGGAGGGGGTTGGGACATTTACAGGGGCCAGTTTCAAATTGCAGTCCCTCGTAGGTGTTCTTTGAGTGGTTTTGAATGTGGGTAGTGATTCACATTCCTTTACAGCTTTGGGTAGGGCGTTCCACATTGATGTGGCATACTTGCGAAACGTGTTTAGTCCCTTGTTTGAGCCGAATCTGGGTTTAACATGATTTGTGGAGCTCCCTCTGGTGTTGTGATCGTGGTATTCACTGACCTTTGGGAAGTATTTTGACATGTACATGGGTACCTTGGTCGTGTGTAGTGTATCTTGTAGACCAGGCCCATTGCAAGTTGCTGTACTCTGTCGTCTACTCTAAGCCATCCTAGGTTGTCAAAGTGGGCAGGGGTGAGGTGGGTTCTAGGAGTAAGGTCAAGCAGTAGTCTGACCAGTTTGTTTTGAGATGTTTGTAACTTTGTTTTTAGCGCCTTTGAGGTGCTTTGGTACCATGAGGTGCAAGCATAGTCGTAGTACCCTTGAATGAGTGCTCCTGCCAGAGTCTTCAGGGTATTCTTGTTTACCAGAGAGGAGATCCGGTACAAGAATCAAGTTCGTTGGTTGACTTTTTTTATTACATTGGATGCCATTTTGTCACAGGAAAGATTTGCCTCTAGGATGGAACCCAGGTAGGTAATTTCATCTTTCCTTGCGACAATATTGTCACCCACTGTAACTGAGAAGCCGTCGGTCTTGCTGAGTTATTTGAACCGAAGAGAATGGACTCTGTTTTTCCCCATGTGTAATGATAGTTTGTTATCAGCGAGCCATATGCAGATTTTGCCTAGTTCCGAGCTGAGGGTTTTTTCAACCTGTAACTTGTTCCTGTCAGAGACCAGCAGGGCTGAGTCAGTAACAAGTTGCAGGTTGAAAAAACCCTCAGCTCGGAACTAGGCAGAATCTGCATATGGCTCGCTGATAACAAACTATCATTACACATGGGCAAAACAGAGTCCATTCTCTTCGGTTCAAATAACAAACTCAGCAAGACCGACGGCTTCTCAGTTACAGTGGGTAACAATATTGTCACAAGGAAAGATGAAATTACCTACCTGGGTTCCATCCTAGAGGTTAATCTCTCCTGTGACAAAATGGCATCCAATGTAATAAAAAAAGTCAACCAACGAACTCGATTCTTGTACCGGATCTCCTCTCTGGTAAACAAGAACACCCTGAAGACTCTGGCAGGAGCACTCATTCAGGGGTACTACGACTATGCTTGCACCTCATGGTACCAAAGCACCTCAAAGGCGCTAAAAACAAAATTACAAACATCTCAAAACAAACTGGTCAGACTACTGCTTGACCTTACTCCTAGAACCCACCTCACCCCTGCCCACTTTGACAACCTAGGATGGCTTAGAGTAGACGACAGAGTACAACAACTTGCAATGGGCCTGGTCTACAAGATACACTACACGACCAAGGTACCCATGTACATGTCAAAATACTTCCCAAAGGTCAGTGAATACCACGATCACAACACCAGAGGGAGCTCCACAAATCATGTTAAACCCAGATTCGGCTCAAATAAGGGACTAAACACGTTTCGCAATTATGCCACATCAATGTGGAACGCCCTACCCAAAGCTGTAAAGGAATGTGGATCACTACCCACTTTCAAAACCTCTCTCAAGGGACACCTACGGGAGACTGCAATTCAACATTGTACATATGTCTAAACTGAACACTGTGACCTCTTTTTTTTCTTCTAATTTTTACTATGTTTTTATTTCATACTTATCTTGTCATGCACAGTCTCTGGAGCGCAACAGTAAGAAGCATTTTGTACAAAAGTATTCTGTACTTCTGTATGACAACTATTAAAGAAACTTGAAACTTGAACACTGGCCCCTGTAAATATCCTAACCCAACCCCCTCCAATGTACAGTAATTTACCTAGTATGGTTTTGTCAATAGTTCAATGTACAATTGTGTTTGTTTGTACAGTGTCTCCTCCCCCCCCCCCTCAATGTACAGTGTTACTTGTTTATACAGTGTGCCCCCCGGCCCCCCCCCCCCCCCAACCACCTCCAATGTAAATTACCCAGTATGGTTGTCAATATCCCAATGTACCCAACCCCCCCCACCCAACCTCCTCCAATGTACAGTTTCTACGTCAAATGTATATACTCCCTTTTCTTGACTCCTTCTGTATCACAAACAGTACTGTATTTGCAAATCTGGTATGTCATAAATGTATAGATGTAGCAGTACTGACTATCTGTATGTCATGTATGTCATATATGTCTATATGAATTGAAAATGGGGGACCCTGATGGAAACAAGACAAACGTCTTTCTCAGGTCTGCATCCCCTTAACAATTGTATGTATTGAGCCGTACTGTATTGTACCCATTCTGCAATCTGTTAAATAAAGTTTTCATTCATTCATTCATTCAGTCACAAGCTGACGACATCTCATTTGCATAAATTAGGAACAGTAGCAGTCCTAGTATGCTTCCTTGTGGAACACCACAGCTCACTGTGAGGGGGGGGGGATAGGGTACCGTTTACCTCTACCATCTGTTCTCTCCCCTCCAGGTATGATTGCATCCAGCTCACTGATAGACTATCAAAACCAATTGCTTTTAGCTTGTCAATCAGAATGCTGTGATTGACAGTGTTGAAGGCCTTTTGTAGGTCCAGCATGTGTCCAGTAGGTCCGAGAAGGCATGTGTCAGTGGAGTGGGATGTTCTGAAGCCAGATTGGAATTCGTAGATTCGATTTTTTTCCGCAAGGTACTTTTCGACCTGTTCGTATACTATTTTTTCCATGACTTTCGAGATGGAGGTAAGGATAGAAACAGGGCGGTAGTTGCCTGGGTCTAATTTGCTGCCCTTTTTGTGCAGGGGTGTTACTCTCGCAATTTTGAAGTCCTTGGGGACATGTCCCTGTTTTATGGAGAGGTTTATTATGTGTGTGATGACTGGGGTGATGGCGGCTGCTGAGTCTCTGAGGAATTTGGAGGGGATGTTTTCATGGCCAGTGGCCTTGTTCGGTTGGAGGGCGCTCAGTTTTTTGAGTTTTTTTTTTTCATCTGTTGTTACCATTTCCAGTTTGAAGTCGTCTTTGTGGACCCCTAGGTTCTTGTAGTATGCTACTACGACAGAGTACAGCAACTTGCAATGGGCCTGGTCTACAAGATACACTACACGACCAAGGTACCCATGTACATGTCAAAATACTTCCCAAAGGTCAGTGAATACCACGATCACAACACCAGAGGGAGCTCCACAAATCATGTTAAACCCAGATTTCGGCTCAAACAAGGGACTAAACACGTTTTGCAATTATGCCACATCAATGTGGAACGCCCTACCCAAAGCTGTAAAGGAATGTGAATCACTACCCACTTTCAAAAACACTCAAAGAACACCTACGGGAGACTGCAATTCGAAACTGGCCCCTGCAAATGTCCTAACCCAACCCCCTCCAATGTACAGTAAATGACCAAGTATGGCTTTGTCAATATTCCAATGTACAGTGTCCCCCACCAACCCCCCCCCCCCCCCCCCCCCCCCCACCTCCAATGTACAGTTCCCCCCCACCCACCCAACCCCACCCCACCTACCCAACCTCCTCCAATGTACAGTTTCTACGTCAAAATGTATATACTCTCTTTTCTGGACTCTTTGTATCACAAACAGTACTGTATTTGCAAATCTGGTATGTCATAAATGTATAGATGTAGCAGTAGCCTACTGTCTATCTGTATGCCGTGTGTGGCATATATGTTATGATGAATTGAAAATGGGGGACTCTGATGTAAACAAGAAGAAAGTCTTTCTCTGGTCTGCACCTTTAACAATTGTATGTATTGAGCTGTACTGTACCCATTCTGCAATCTGTTAATAAAGTTTTCAATCAAACTATGTGTTCTACCCCCTTTGTAGTGTTTCGTTTTTTTACACCAAGGAAATATGCAGTTATATGGAGGTATGTAGAATGAGGATAGCTATAATGGCTCTCTGGCTATTCTCGAAGTAAACTTCCTGTCTGTTGTTGCTAGGCAACTGCGGCGTGGGGGAAACATGCACCCCGGGTACATTGTGTACGGTTCATTTAGTGCAGAAACGGATCGAAAAAGCGGCAAATTAAACACAATCAATCAATAAATTTTCTTCAGTGCATCACAATGCCAAAGAGCTGAGTGTTACGCTTTGTACTAGTAATAAGATAATCAAAAATCCAAATAGAACGTTTTATATAATACCAGTTGAGGCATCACGGATAGCTGGCGGCTATCAAGGGCACATGTAGACTCAGACGGGAGAGTCGATCAAAGCAGACCCTGGCCCCCAAGTCAAATCATACGTATGTCTGCTCTACCCATTTCATAATACTGCAGGTGAGAATAAGGAACAAATATGTATATCGTAAATTAAGTTTTATTGGCTGTGAGGCTGTAAACAGCAGAGAAATGTTAGCTGCTAGCTACTTCACGTTATATAACGTTAGTCCATTCTCTTCAAGTAGCCTACATCCATGCCTTTTTTTCGCCTTAGAATCACCAGAAAGGCTTTCGAAATAGTGAAATGCCATGTTGGCCTCAATATTTTCAAAACAAATTATATGAAAAGGTTATGAAATGAACAAGAATGTGATAAAATATGTAATAAAACGGAGCTCAACGCATACATTTGATCGTAGAAATCCGTTTGTTTTCCACCATACCAAGATGGCGGCGGTCTCCTGACATCAGAGTGTCTTCGAGATAAAAAGGACTGTGGGTAGTGTGGTGGGCGGATACAATATCAGCCGGAAAACGCAGAGAGCAAAACCAAAAGATACCTTTCTGCGTCTGCCACGTCACTCACAAGAGACCTGCGACTGTGTTGCTGCCGACTGCCGAGGAGGAGACAATTAGCCAGATAGCTAACCTTTAGCTAGCTGGCTAGTTACCAAACGTTACTGGCTGCTAATAATAATATTAATTCGTTTTTTTTCAAAGATGGGGCATTTCGTTACTCCGTTGTAAGTATGAACATGGGTTTGAAGACCACGTAACGTTATATACAAGCGTGTTTTGTTGACATTTTAGCTAGCTACCGCTGTAGGCAAGGGGCAAGCCCACTCAAGGCGAGTGCAGTTGCCAAAATGCTGGTTGGCGTATAATTGTTTTCTTCTACTGTATCGCGTCTTAACTAAAGCAAATGAAAAGGCTACGTTATTTCATGTATTTCCCGCAATGATTAGTCCGTATCCCCTGCTTGGCCTTGTTCTAACACCATGGGGGACCCTGATGTAAACAAGACTAAAGTATTTCTCTGGTCTGCATCCCCTTAACAATTGTGTGTATTGAGCTGTACTGTATTGTACCCATTCTGCAACCTAAAAGTTTTCAATCAATCAAACCATCTTACTAAATCCTACTATTGACAAATGTTACATTGATTACAAATTGTATTTTTAGTCCAAGGTCATGAGTAGAGGGAAGCGTAAAGACATGACTGGAAAGATGCTCTGTCTAGAGCCAGCAATCTCCCTCACCTCCAGGCAGCTGCTGTATGAATCTCAGATACTGAACTAAAGACAATCTCTACACCATGGGGAGGTGAGTGATCATTCAACTGTTTTGATTCCTCAACTTATAGTTATAGACCTTTTTATCTGCTCATCATCTACCCTTTCTGCCATTTTGTCTCGACAGGATCAGCTTCTCGTGCCTTTTTCCAGCCTCCTGGCACTTCAGTTTATCACCCCAGATTCTCCCAAGACTCCTACTTCCTTCTTTCAGGCAGCTGCTCTTCATTGGCCTGGTAGTGGTCCTGGTGGGGCTGCTCTACCTGTTTCTGGTCACTGGAAAGGGGCACGACAGCTGGATCAGACAGGACAGTCCCTTCCACAGGTGAATTGGCTGCATTCACTCTTTTACTACCCAAGCTTGATTTGATGGAATATGTTTACATTTAGTCAATTAGCTGACGCTTTTGTCCAAAGCGACTTTCAAATTGTGTACAAGTCAGCAGGAGGGGTACACCTCCTTTATACCATGGCGTTGTTCGCCTAGCAGTGTCGAGCTTGAGTGCTACACTCTTGTATGCATAGTAGTATAGACATTTTAGCATTGTAGGTAGTAGTATAGGTATAGAAGAGAACCCTGAAGTGTCTGGTAAGAGTAGACAAACCTCCCAGCCACAACAACAGAAATTACCAGCATTTGGCTTGTGACTGATTCCCTACCTTGACATTACTGTAGTATAGGCACAAGTTGTCTGTTGGGTCTACAATCGGTTTGTTTTTTTCCTGAGTGCATGCAGGATTTTCTAATTTGAACCCCTCCCCCCTTTTTTTTGATCAATGGTCACTAGACACTTGGCGAGGGTGACTGATGTGGAAGCGACAGACACTAGCAACCCCGACCTGAACTACGGCCTGGTGGTGGACTGCGGCAGCAGTGGCTCCAGGGTGTTTGTGTACTGTTGGCCTCAGCACAATGGTAACCCTCACGAGCTGCTAGACATCCGGCAAATGAGGGATCAGCACCGCAAGCCGGTGGTCATGAAGATCAAGCCAGGTGAGACGAACGGCACTAGTCAATTTGTTTTTACAATAGTCTTGTTTCGATTTCGAAGGACCTACGAGATATCGGCACCGGTTTTAAAACAATTCCTGCTGGATAAGACTGTCAAAACACCATGGATGCCCTTGTGTGATTTGATTGGTGAGAAATAGTATTGTGCTCTTTGATGGGGTGTCAGGAGTAATTCGGTGATTGGTGTGCATTCCAGGCAGGCACAAACCAAGTCTCTGAGCTGGAATTATGAAAGCCAGCATTGTAGGGTACAGTAGGTGTAATATCTCATTCCTATGTTTTTTTTTATTAAATTTTTTATAGGCATTTCTGAATTAGCCACAACACCTGATAAAGCCAGTGATTACATCTACCCACTGCTGAGCTTTGCAGCTCAACACATCCCCAAAAACAAGCACCAAGAAACACCCCTGTACATCCTCTGCACAGCCGGAATGAGGGTCCTACCTGACAGGTACAGTTAAGCCTCATGAACACACACACACACATCTTGCAGAAATGTCAGATATACTGTAAATAGCCCTTAGGAAATGCCCAGACTGCCAGTCTTGAGAGACATTCTGTTGACTGACATTTTATCACAACATGAACGTTCTGCTCAGATTGGCTTGTTTATTTTCTCAGTCAACAAGAAGCACTCCTAGAGGATCTACGGACCGACATCCCAGTCCACTTCAACTTCCTCTTCTCTGATTCCCACGTGGAAGTCATTTCTGGCAAGCAGGAAGGTAAGAGATACACAATAACACTTGGCCTATTTGTGACTCGGCCCAGCAGTAGGGGCCTCATGTTGGAAAATCAGATCGCGAGAAAATTTATAAAATGTTTTTTTCCCCCATATTATCACAGTTGGAATGTTTAAGAACATTATTTACTGTAACAGTAACCCTGTAAAACAGTGAACCTCTAACAGATATCATCAACCTATCACTGAAACAGGGTATCGTACCTGACGACTTAAAATGTGCCAGAGTGGTTCCACTACACAAAAAAGGAGATGGGACAAACGAGGGAAACTATCGTCCAGTTTCTATTCTCAGCGTCATCTCCAAAGTTCTTGAGAAGGTCATATATAATCAAATATCAGATTTTCTTAAACAGGCCGATCTCCTTTATCAATTCCAGTCTGGCTTTCGCCCTGGGTATTCTACGGATGCTTGCCTGATTGATCTCACTGACCATATTCGAACCCAGATGGACTGTGGCAAACAAACTGGCATGGTTCTGATTGACCTGCAGAAAGCGTTTGATACTGTTGACCATCAGATCCTGCTTGAGAAGCTCAAAGCCTGTGGGATGGGTCGGTGAGATGGTTCAGGTCGTACTTGACTGGGAGGACCCAGGTTGTGAACATAAATGGTGTCGCATCTTCATATAATGAAATAACATGTGGGGTGCCGCAAGGCAGCATCCTTGCTCCATTGCTCTTTTCACTATATGTTAATGACATGGTGTCTGCAGTATCCTGCAGACTCCTACTGTATGCTGACGACTCAGCACTTCTGGTGTCTGGAGACGACAAAGCAAAGCCGGTCTCAGTAGGGAGCTGGAAAGCCTTCACAAATGGTTAGTTGACAACAGATTATCGATTCACCTTGGAAAAACGGAGTAAATTCTATTCAGCTCAAAACATAAATTAAAGGAATGTTCCCGACTTGAGATCAGCTGTAATGGCTTCAGTGTCCAGTCTAGAGACTGTGTTAAATACCTAGGTGCAGACCTCGACCAAACACTCTCAGGGAAAACAATGGCCCTGAAGGTGATCAAAAAAGTTAACACAAGGGTGACATTTTTGCACAGAAAAAAGAGGTTCTTATCACTGGAAACTATGAAATTGCTTGCCAACTGCATGATCCTCAGCCAATATGATTATACATGTACGTACTGGTATAGTGGTGTTAGAGTGGAAAGTAAACACAGGCTACAAACCAGCCAAAATAAGACCATACGATTGGTCCTAAATCTGCCACCTCAAACCCATATTGAGCCATGTCACTTCAATGAGGTGGGATGGCTCCCTGTGGAGCAGAGGGTCTCCTTTCTGAAACTGGGACATATGTATACATTTTTTAATGGATCTGCCCCCAGATATTTATGCTCTAGCATTGTCCTGTGTGGCCAGGTCCACGGACGACGGTTACGGTCTGGACAGCTCTCAGTTTATGAGCCTAGAAAGGGTTCCCATTCACAGAATGGCTTTCTGTCGACAGCCTGCCGGCTGTGGAAATCTCTGCCCAGGGCCATCCAAAACTCCCCCACTATTGCTGTCTTCAAGAGGGGTGTGAAGCGACATCTGCAACAATAGGTTGCAGTGGGTGCTTGACCACCACTCTTGAAGAACAGGAACATGACATGCTGTAATGAGGCTCTTTCAGAAAATTGTGTTATCTATTTTATCTACTTGTTGTATCTATCTTATCTTCTTAACTCTTTCTTTGTGATTTATTGTATTCTTGGGACCATGTTGGAAACAAGTCGACAGACTTTCACATGTTATCCTTGTACCCCTTGTTTTTATACTTTTGTATAAATTGTATGTACTAAATAAAAATAAAATCAGTTATAGTATCTCTAAATAGTAAAACACCTTTGTATAAAAAGGGTTGTTTTTAAGTCTGAGTTTGGGGGCAGAGCCACATTACATTAGAATAACATGAGTGGTTGCGTTGGCTAATCATCAGCCACGGCTTTTGTTCTTGAGTTTCTGTTGACGCCCATAAAAATGGCTTTTGTGTTGAAATTGCAACTATGCACCAGGCTATTCAACGTTATCAACTATCAGTTGATAGAAGATATGGCTGTTGTAACATCCCGGCTTCTGTGTGTTAGGGACATTCCATAGCGGGATACGGAGCACCACCAACCCGCACACATGGTATAATAGGCTACATGTTTTATGTCTAATTAGAATAACATGCAAGTTCCAATGCTTGTTGAACATTATTATACCTTTTGTCTTTTTGCCATTTTATTCATAATCTGTGTTCCACAAAGTGCTGGGCTCAGTCACATTTAACAAAGTGGAATCATTATGACAGTGCAGTTGCCACTTAATCACAAGGGATATATAATTGTAAATTGAGTTTTACAGGTGCTGTAAACTGATAAACTGCAGCAGTTCATTTGATAATCTAATTAATAATTTCCAACCACATCTTTTTGTTCTAGGTGTGTATGCATGGATTGGAATAAATTTTGTCCTTGGAAGGTTTAACCATGTAGACAATGGTGAGTACCAAAAATAATAGTATTTTGTGAATTAAAGGGTAAGTTAAGAATTCCTGACCCCCTAGCCATATTTCCTACTTGCCAATGATGCTTCCCAAAACGAATGTGACATAATTGGGCCACACTTTACTCTGTACTGCAAGCCTAATGAACGACGAAACCGACCTCTAACCTAACCTACCCCAGTGCTTCCAGAGCAAAATAATTAGTTTTTTTAGCCTGTAAGTGATTTTTACAGTGGCCTTGTTAACTTTACGTTGGTTTTGTGGCTAATTATGCAGAATCTGCTTATCCAGTGTGAAACGCAGCATGGATTGTGTGGAGAGAGGACTCTACCTTTCCAACGGCATCATTAGTGGGTAGGAAATGGGGCTATGGGTATTCTATAACTTAACCCTTTAACTCTCTTTTCTTACAAATAATTTGTGCCTGTTACCCTACCACTGAAAAGGTACACACTGCAACCATGTAGATACCCGTTGTCACCTAGTAGATGTGTCGGTATGTTAACGATATCAAATGGTTCAAAGACAGTCGGACCTATTATCACAACACGTCACTCGACGTGTGACATTCAATACAATGTCACTTATTTACATGAATGATTGCCGTCTTGAAAAGTCACATGAGTGTCTAGCGGAGTACTATGACTCCTGACAAAGAATTAATGAGTAAGAGCTAAGCTTCCTTGTAGAGTATAGACACGTTAATTAGTAAGAGCTAAGATGCCTTGTTGTAGTGCATAGATGTGTTTCCTCAGGCTGTAAGTGACACAGTGCACAAGATCCCAAGTGGGGAACGCAATTTTACAGATTTGTCAATTGAATCAACTGATCGCTTAGTCGACTAAATCTATGACTATTAGTCGACTAAGAATTTCTTTAGTTCAGGACAACCCTAATAGTTAATAAACAGTAGAAGACTAGAAGTATAATAGTAATGGGGATGTGTGAGGAATATATTTGATTTGTTCTTATTTAATTGTGTTCCCATTTCTGTGCTATTGATTGACATGTGGTGCTCGTCAACTATGATGCAGTTCTGCCTTTGAGATAAAACCTCAACCTCACATCTTTTCTATTGTAATGAGTTCAGTGGAAGGATTTCGTGTCATGTCGTCTCTACATTAGAATTGATAAATGCTAAGGCGGTTAGGTGGTCGAGCGGAGATTGCGTTCGTCACCAGCCCCGGAGCTGTGAGCTTGGTTCGCCTGTTCGAATCCAGCTCACAGCTCCGGGGTTGTCACCAGCTTGGCTGGCCGTCTGCACTGATACAATTGGCTGTATCAGAGGGTGGGAGAAGCTGGCGGGGTGGGTCCGGGTCGTTGTAAACAGCGACTCCTACAGTTCGGTCGGGGCGCTTGCTAAGCGCGGATTGGACGTGAGGGGGATAGTGTGGTCCTCCCACACGCTACGCCCTCTCAATGAGAATCCGCGCTGCCAGGTGAAAAGAAGCGGTGATTGGCTGGACGTGTGTCGGAGGAAGCACGTGGTAGCCTCCACTCTCCCAAATGATCTGACTGTGGGGGGTAAAGCGCAGCGACCAGGAAGGGACTGGGAATTGGCATACGACTAACATTGGGATGGGAGAAAATCGGAGGAAAATGGAGGGGGAAAAAGACAAAAAAAAAAAAAAAAAAAAAGGAATTGATAAATGCTTCTCCAGAAGCCTCTCCCGTCAACGCACCTTAACGAGCTGCGTCCTTCCCGGTCTCCTTGCCCCCTCTCTCTCTCCTCTCCGTCCCACAGCCCGGGAGGCCGTCGTGGAGGTGCAGGTACCGGGCGGCGATCAGCAGGAGGCACTGGTGAGGAAAAGGACCATGGGGGTCCTGGACATGGGCGGGGTCTCCACCCAGATCGCCTACGAAGTGCCCAAAACTGTAAGCTTTGCTTCTCCACAACAGGTTATTATCCACAACCAATTCTGTTTTGTATGACTCCTCTTTGATTTCATCGCTCACCCTTTTTTCCTTTCCCTTTTCGTTTTTTTCTTTTTCTTTCTCCCTTTTCCCTCCTTCCTTGTCATTTCCTGGTTAACTCTGTTCACACCATGTTTGTCCTGTTGGGGAGGACGTTCCCTCCATCACTGTAAGCCTGCCGCATGACTCCACACAGCCGGAGAATTACGCTAACATTGAGTTGATAAAGATTAAACGTAACTCAATATATTATCCATGACGTTGTTTTTGGTTGGAATTTCTAGTCCTGCTCATTATTTTTCCCTGTTCTTCATTTATAATCACCTTGGTGGCACTCGCCTTGCATGGCCTCACTTGATGTTGTTGTTTTCGCTCTCACGCCACACTGTACTCGGCTCCAGTTGGCTTCTCTACTTAGTTGGGTGTTATACTGCCCTGCAGAAGCTAACCACAGTAACTACGCAAACAGTGAAACTGAGAACATTTTCTTTAAAGTTCTTTGATTATCCAATGATTTTGTAGTTACTGCAATCCTCTATACCAATTTTCTCTAAAAACAGAGCAAGATTGAACTCTGAAACCTTGTCACAAGATAAAACCGATATTGAGAAGTTCAATTTCACTTTTAAAGCTAACGGTTAGCTTCTGCAGAGCAGTATAGTTTACAGAAGAAAACTTAAAGTGACTGTGATTATCAGTAGATGTGGTGGAGGTGAAAGACTTATACGTAGGTCTGTACACCGTCATTTCCCAGCTGATTTTGTTTGTCTCGTAGGAGGAGGTTGCCAAGAACTTGCTGGCTGAGTTCAACCTGGGTTGCGACGCACATCGCACGGAGCATGTGTACCGCGTGTACGTGTCCACCTTCCTGGGGTTCGGAGGAAATGCAGCGAGACAGAGATATGAAGAGAACCTTGTCCGAAATACTGTCACCAGAAACAAGTAAGAACCTCCTCCAGGACGCAGTCGTCGCATACTGCCAACCCTTCCATCAAAGGCTCAGACAATACATTTCAGGTTTAATAAATACTACGTAAACGGAGCCAGTGATGGTTGGACATTGTGATGGTGCCATACTGAACCAAACACCATCTGGGCCTTTTGAAGTTTTTGCTACAGATCAGAAATACACTCTGTTATGGTGATTTTAGGCTGTGATTTGAAAGATTGAAACCTGGGAAGGCTGTGATTTGAAAGACTGAAACCTGTGAAGGCTTGGCTGAAGGCTGTGATTTGAAAGACTGAAACATGTGAAGGCTTCACTGAAGGTCATACTGTTGTTTCTGTCCAGACTCTTAGACAATGTTGTCTCTCTCCAGACTCTATACTGTTGTCTCTCTCCAGACTCTATACTGTTGTCTCTCTCCAGACTCTATACTGTTGTCTCTCTCCAGACTCTATACTGTTGTCTCTCTCCAGACTCTATACTGTTGTCTCTCTCCAGACTCTATACTGTTGTCTCTCTCCAGACTCTATACTGTTGTCTCTCTCCAGACTCTATACTGTTGTCTCTCTCCAGACTATACTGTTGTCTCTCTCCAGACTCTATACTGTTGTCTCTCTCCAGACTATACTGTTGTCTCTCTCCAGACTCTATACTGTTGTCTCTCTCCAGACTATACTGTTGTCTCTCTCCAGACTCTATACTGTTGTCTCTCTCCAGACTATACTGTTGTCTCTCTCCAGACTCTATACTGTTGTCTCTCTCCAGACTCTATACTGTTGTCTCTCTCCAGACTCTATACTGTTGTCTCTCTCCAGACTCTATACTGTTGTCTCTCTCCAGACTCTATACTGTTGTCTCTCTCCAGACTATACTGTTGTCTCTCTCCAGACTCTATACTGTTGTCTCTCTCCAGACTCTTAGACCATGTTGTTGTCTCTCTCCAGACTCTTAGACCATACTGTTGTCTCTCTCCAGACTCTATACTGTTGTCTCTCTCCAGACTATACTGTTGTCTCTCTCCAGACTATACTGTTGTCTCTCTCCAGACTCTATACTGTTGTCTCTCTCCAGACTCTATACTGTTGTCTCTCTCCAGACTCTATACTGTTGTCTCTCTCCAGACTCTATACTGTTGTCTCTCTCCAGACTCTATACTGTTGTCTCTCTCCAGACTCTATACTGTTGTCTCTCTCCAGACTATACTGTTGTCTCTCTCCAGACTCTATACTGTTGTCTCTCTCCAGACTCTTAGACCATGTTGTTGTCTCTCTCCAGACTCTTAGACTATACTGTTGTCTCTCTCCAGACTCTATACTGTTGTCTCTCTCCAGACTCTTAGACCATGTTGTTGTCTCTCTCCAGACTCTTAGACCATACTGTTGTCCAGGGCTGTACAGTGCGACATATATATCGCACGTGCTACAGCAACAGCGGTCTGTGCGATGGATGGATTTACTTCAATAGCACTGGTGCGATAGGGATTCGGTTCATATAGATACTCTTATTTTGAAAATCCTGTAGCGGGTCTCATTTCTGCCCACGCGCAGCTCCAGCTAGGCTCCGAAAGCTAGCAACGTTCAGGTGCATATGATACTCTTATTTTGAAAAAACTCTTGTGACAACTCGACGAGTCATATCCGCCCTATCCGTGCTTCTGCAAGCAGAGCAGCGCGTTGGTCGGTTGGTGCGCACTGCTGCCTTAACACAGCAGTGCGCCTACACGTCCCGAAATAAGTCTGTGGTTTTTTTTTTTTCTCGCAACGGGTCAAATGCATCTACATGCTTTGCACCGTCGCCATTCCTTTATGCGCACATCGCCCGAAATTAACGTTTATGTACCATTACAATCACTACAACGTTAACGAGCTAATCCTGATCAGAGGCAGAGGCGCAGACACAGTGTGGACTGGGGAAAGGGAAATGGGGGGGCACTCTCTCCCCTTCCCTGTGTGTGTGCGTGCGTGCGTTTGGAAAGACTATGAAGTCACTAGTCAGGACTCAGGACAGGACTCACAGGAGTATATTATAGTAAACTGAGGATGGACAGATAATGTTGATATTCAAATATAAACAAGTTTCGAGAGGAGTGGAAGTTTGAAGACAGACTAGACTACAATATGATGCGGGGGTGGTGAGTTGAAACAGTGTGTGTGTGTGAATGAATGAATGAAAACTTTATTTAACAGATTGCAGAATGGGTACAGTACAGTACGGCTCAATACACACAGGGGTTAAGGGGATGCAGACCAGAGAAAGACGTTTGTCTTGTTTACATCAGGGTCCCCCATTGTGTGTGTGTGTGTGTGTCCCAACCGACCCCACTTCTATGTTTCAATAAATTATTTGCATTTAAAACTATTAACGCTGACTCATTCCTTCAGTCCACTCAAAATTATGCTAATATTCCTTATGTTGTTTATGATATTAATTGAAAATAGCATATGAGAGTATCATAGTAATAATAACACATGGCGATATACTAAATGACAGCCAAACATGGCACTGCAACTAAATAACACAAATACAATAGGCACATTTGTGACTGTTACAAATATAACACGTTTTATACTTGTGCTACAAGATTTTGGCCTGTGCTACAAAACTATCAACCTCTGTAGCACCAGTGCTATGTGCAAAAAAAGTTAACGTACAGCCCTGCTGTTGTCTCTCTCCAGACTCTATACTGTTGTCTCTCTCCAGACTCTATACTGTTGTCTCTCTCCAGACTCTTAGACCATGCTGTTGTCTCTCTCCAGACTCTTAGACCATACTGTTGTCTCTCTCAAGCAGTGGCGAATCCTTATGGAAGCCAACGGAAGCCAGGCCTCCCGATCAAAATATGAATTAATATGAAATATGAAGAAAAAAAGAAAAAAAATATATATATATATAATTTTTTTTTAATATAGTTTACATTCTTTTTCATCTGAATTATTCCTGTTATAATTTTTTTTTTTTATATATAAATGTCTCCCTCTTCTCACTCTAACACACTGTCAGACTCACTATGCTCACTGCAGCTAGAGGAGAGGCAGGGGGTAGGTGTCTTTCTCCAGCCTCAACCATGTGATTCATGTATGTAGAGTCCAAAACCGATACTAGCCAATCAGATTCGAGCTGACTGCCACACCTTAAAAGTTTAAAACGGGGCTGTGAGCAGAATAATTAGTCTGGCATCCCCTCTGCACACCTCCCCTCTGCACTCTAAGATAAGATAAGATAAGATAAGATATTCCTTTATTAATCCCCTTGGGGAAATTCGTGAAACGTGAAAACGTGAAAACGTGTCTGCTCCCACAGGCCGAATATTGCCCCGATCCTCGCGAGATTAAATCCCCGGGTACCTCTCAGCGTGCCGAAGCTTTTCCTAAATCACTTCCATCATCGAAAACAAGGGGAAAAGGTCGGCTCGCGACCCTGAAAATGTCGCGTGATTTAAAAAACACTGTATTAAGTGAGCCTATTATGGGATCCATGCGAGCTTTCTATCGTGGAAACATCTGGGCGTCCCGCAACTTTTACTTATTCACATGTAGCCCCGAAAATGCTTATAAAAGGAAAGCCGAAAGCGTGGAATAAACTCGCCGAAACGGAAAAGTGTCCCACAGGCGCGCCGTGATTCCGATCCGCGTGAAAATATTCACGGCCATAGAGGAGACCGTGGGACACCTTTTTGCAACCGAATATGTGTCTCGAGTTTTCTTCGCCCTATTTTTTTATTTATTTTTTTAAAACCTACTGTAGAGGGCCTAAACTTAACCAGTTGGAAACCAAGCGTACAGTAATAAAATTAGCAATCAATCAATCAACTCAATAGGCCATGCTCACTTAGAACAGCGCAGCACCCAGCTCTCTCTCAGTCTGACTATCCCCCGCGTTGCAGACAGGAGTGTGTGTGTGTGTGTGTGGGGGGGGCGGGGGTTGGGTGGAGACTGAGCCAGCGTCGGACAGTGTGAGAGTGAGGGCTGCAGTCAGAGAGAAGGAAAAAGAAACGAAAAAAAAATTGCAAATTAATCAATCAATCAATCCGCGATTTTTCTTTTGTTACACAATGATTCAAGACCCATCAATTACATCATCCAACATTGTTTAAAGGACTAAGACATTCGCTGTGACAGAATCGCTTGATATTTAGTCGTTTAGTCGCTATCAACATATCCATTTGTAAAGATTATTGTCCGCCATCTTGTGATCCGGCGGAGTGATGTGATGTGATTCGGTTGTGGGCGGGTCCTGGGCCAGCAGCGTGGAATTGTGAAGAATAAACACGTGTAAAATGACTGTTTCAGCCAATCAGAATCGAGAAATTTGCATGCCGTTGTATAATGTAGTGTACATGGTGACTGCTTGACTTAAAATAATAATATATATATATATATATTAACACTATGATCGCCGTGGACGAGTTCACACGTCATTCCTAGCCATGCTCATTCTGCCGAAGACGCCGTAACTCGTCTTTGATGTCAATATTTCAAAAATCTGTCATCGAAATCATATTTCCTTTCCGGAGCCCTGAGACACACTGCAAAGCTCCACTCAACTCTCTAGCGGTTCAAGAGCGCCATCTGGTGGCCGATCGGCAGATCGCCAACCGGAAATTAACCTTTGAACCGGTAGTGCTCATCCATATGTGGTCCGGGCACTCGCTATCGTTAGAGACTCCGTATTGACACAGTGAACATCGATCGGTGCAAATAACTCGAAAAAACAACATGATTTGGACGTATATACTATTATACAACCTGGAAATGGATCGGGCATTTCTCCA
Source organism: Notolepis coatsorum (assembly GCF_963971535.1). NCBI lineage: Eukaryota > Metazoa > Chordata > Actinopteri > Aulopiformes > Paralepididae > Notolepis > Notolepis coatsorum. The sequence goes on along the minus strand of NC_140174.1, from coordinate 93,813,267 downwards.
TCCCATAATAGAAAAAATTCTGTTCCACGCTCATCTGCCAGCGGTGCAAGGAAGCCACGGTAAGATTCAGCGTTATATTCTAACGTGTTCCATATAAACTCAGGTGATGCGTAGAAACTTCTAGAACCACGTCCAGTTGACATTTTTTATCTCGCACAGATTCCTACCAAACTGTATTTGATCATCAATATAATGCATTTAGGGCTATAAATCACGTTCTGAAGAAAGCTGCAGAAAACGATAAAAACATACTTATACTTTAGACCATATTTTAGTATGAATATGTGAATGAAAAAGTTTAACGTTGCTACACCCTGAACAATACATAATAGGACATTGAATGGGCCATAATAATGGCAATTTAGCAATAGAATTTAAAAAGTTATAGCCCTGCAAAGAAGGGGAACTTCTCCATAGACAAATAGAGCTGGCGAGGGATGGTAAATTATGAATTTAACCCATGGCGATTAAAGTGTTAATAAAAATATTTAATACTTTTTTTTTTTTAATAAAATTTTTTTGGCTTCCCCTGTTATTTTAACCACGCGACGCCACTGCTCTCAAGACTCTATATACGGTTGTCTCTCTCCAGACTCTATACTGTTGTCTCTCTCCAGACTCTATACTGTTGTCTCTCTCCAGACTCTTAGACCATACTGTTGTCTCTCTCCTCCAGACTCTTAGACCATACTGTTGTCTCTCTCCAGACTCTTAGACCATACTGTTGTCTCTCTCCTCCAGACTCTTAGACCATGCTGTTGTCTCTCTCCAGACTCTTAGACCATACTGTTGTCTCTCTCCTCCAGACTCTTAGACCATACTGTTGTCTCTCTCCTCCAGACTCTTAGGCCCCGTTTAGACGGAAACGCTAGCAGGTGAATCCGCAAAAATATTTTTTCGGATGTGCCTTTCGTTTATACGGAAACGGCGTTTTTACGGGGTGAAACCGCAAAAAAGTGAGACTACCTTCCAGGGTGGAATTCCTAGAAACGCAAAAGCTTTGCGCTCTCGTCTAAACTGTTAAAACGTATAAATCTGATAAAACGATGACGAAAGGGTTGTCACGGCTCTGGTCGCGCGTACTGCTTACGTCACAGGTAGCAGGTATGCGCCAGTAGCCGAGACGTAAACAAAGCAAGTATGTCTGAACGGAGATCACCTGAAGGCTACATTGGCAGTACTTTTAACCCTTTCACTGCCACACGACAGAAGGTTAACCCTTTACTATCACACAACCGGCTGTCGTGTGGCAGTGAAAGGGTTAAATACACAAGAATCTGTCCCGCGGCGTGAGTGGACCCACTGTCTGAGTGACTCTGCTTTGGTCCAATCACATTCCCCATCCACAGTCTGCGAATCAGAGGCAGAGTAGGGCGGGTCTTCACAGCACGTCATGTGACATATGCGCCAATCGTGTGACAGCGGGGCTCCGTCGTTACAGCGTCGTCTGCACAGAGAATTCCACCCCAAAACGCTTGTCTAAACGTAAAATTAAAAGTGAAACCGCAAGATGACTTTTGCGGTTTCTGTTCACAAAACGCTCGTCTAAACGTAGCCTTAGACTATACTGTTGTCTCTCCAGACTCTTAGACCATACTGTTGTCTCTCTCCTCCAGACTCTTAGACTATACTGTTGTCTCTCTCCAGACTCTTAGACCATACTGTTGTCTCTCTCCTCCAGACTCTTAGACCATGCTGTTGTCTCTCTCCAGACTCTTAGACCATACTGTTGTCTCTCTCCTCCAGACTCTTAGACTATACTGTTGTCTCTCCAGACTCTTAGACCATGTTGTCTCTCTCCAGATTATTAGACCATGTTGTCTCTCTCCAGACTCTTAGACCATCTTGTCTCTCTCCAGACTCTTAGACCAGCATGTCGGCAAGACGGCAGAGTCTCCCCTCCTGGACCCCTGTCTGCCCTCTGACCTGCAGGACGAGGTGGGAGCCGCCCCGCCCAAGCTCTACCTCCGAGGCACGGGGGACTTTGACCAGTGCCGGCGGATCCTCCAGCCCTTCCTCAACCGCACCAACGAAACCTACACGTCGCTGAACGGCATCTACCAGCCGTCCATCGACTACAACAACAGCCAGTTCTACGGCTTCTCGGAGTTCTACTACTGCACGGAGGACGTGCTGCGCATGGGCGGCGACTTCATCTCCTCCAAATACGCCAGGGCAGCGAAGGTAGGCGCCACGGCAGCTTCCTTATTGTAGCAGTTACTCCCATGAAGCATGTTTGATCGAGCCCTCACTAGAGGGCAAAGTATTTGAGGCTAGATTGCAAACTGTACATATTTGTTTAACCTGTAAGTCAGATAAGCTCTGTTAAACAAATGGGATAAGTGGGTTCTGGCAGGACACTCTAATAAGGCAAGCCATAGAGCTGCCGCGGTATTGATATTTTCCTTACCGCACAAATTTGCGAAATATTTCCTACCGCCGCGGTTATTACCGCACCGTGCGAAAAAAAAATTGAATGCATTTTTTTTTTTAGTGGTCTACTCTTTATAGCATATAGCCTGCCTCTAGTCTAATGGCGCTTTTCCACTGCATAGTACCTACTCGACTCGACCTGCTTTAGGTACCTGGTACTTCGTTCCTTTTCCACTGCAGCCAGGTACTACTCCGTTTGTCTCCGTGTGGGGATGCAGGCGGGGCCGCTTGTGTACACTGAAAGCTCCGTGGGCATAGCCATGTCCGAGGGCTTGCAGCTAGCCAGAGTTTAACACAGTTTCAATCAATCAATAACAACATTAACCAGACTCTCGTGTCTATTGTGCTAAAGCTAACGTTACCTCATTGTGTCTATTCTACCAAGCAACCCGGGTTTAACGTTACCTCTCGTGTATATCTGCTGACGTTAGTATTAGGCTAATAACAACAACAAACTTAACACATCAGCGATCTTGTTGTGACACTAAACTCTCCGCTCGGTGGTAAATTGGGTTGATGTCGGGTTTGTTTCATCAATAAATGAGGCAGAATACACAGTGAATCCATCCTTTTCTGTTTATTACACTTGGTGCTGTCGCAAACAAATCCTGAATGAAATACATCCTTAGCGAGGCAGTAAAGATGGCGGCTTTCTGTTTTTTGTTCAGAGATTCCAACGTGTGACGCGTCTCTCTTCTGACCAATCAGTGTTCTGCAATGTTTCACATGACTTTTCTGGTACCACTTCTACCCAATAGGGTCGCTTGGAACCGAGTAGGGTATATCTGCAGAGCCGCAAGTCCAACGTCTGGGCGCTACTTTATTATTATTAAAAAAAACAGCGGTGATGCGGTATTCAGCCCAACTCTGCGGTGGGCGTGATGCAACAGCGATATCGCGGCAGCTCGGCCCATGCATGGACCTGTGTTTGTTTGTGTGTGTGTTTGACTGTTTGGCTGACGCTCCCATCTAAAGACCTCTCCATTCACACACACTCGCTGATGTGGTGTCAAGTGTTGCTGCTTCTATACCGGCAAGTAAGGTTTTCACCCACCTCCCCCGCCTCCATCTGCTTGGGTTCTACTCTGTATTGTATGCAACTATTCAAGTGTTGTACTCTGTAAGTTAAAAAAAATAACTACATGGGGATTTGTTTGCTGTGCTCCCTGCTGTTCAGGTTCAGTATGCTGTTGTGCTTTATCTTCTGTGTAAGTTGTTACGCTTCGTCTCTCTTGCAGCAGGATACCGCCAAGACTAACTGTATTGTCATTGTAATTTATTTAGCATGTAAATTAATACATGGTTAAACTAACAAGTGATTCCTGACAGAAATACAATACCGGAAGCAACAATTGTCAGAGTAAATCCAGATACCCCCCCCCATGCCATTCTGTTTTTGCAGGACGGTTCTATTATTATTATTATATAAGTGCAGTATTTGTTAGTCTTGTCACTAGAGAATTTCACATAACCGTTTTCAATGCATTGCTTCCTCTGCAGAGCTACTGCGCCACCCAGTGGAGGACTCTGAAGGAGCGCTTCAACTCTGGCCTGTACGCCTCCCATGCTGATCTCCACAGACTGAAGTGAGGCCCTGTCCACACGAGAGTTTGGATTTAATATGACCGAAGTTTGAAAAAATAAAACTCCGTCCACACGGTGAACACAGGTGGACAACCGTGTATAACTGCGTACTCACGGGCAGAGCTGGAACCCAGCAACCGATACATTTAGTACAATGTAATACAATGCCAAAGCAGTAGGCGGCGATGTTGTTCAGACATGAAGGCCATTTCAACCAATCAGAAAAGACTGAACGCTCACTAAACTTCCTGTTGGGTCGCGATCTGCCATTAATTAACTGAAGAAGAAGAAGTAACGTTACCGATATGAAATGGATGTAAACGTTATTTAACAGATTGCAGAATGGGTACAATACAATACGGCTCAATACAAACAATTGTTAAGGGGATGCAGTCTGGACTGGGTTCCTTATAAGTTATAACAATAACTTGACAACACATGAGTTTAGTTTAGCTGCAGCTACATGTTTACTCTGAGCGTCAACAGACATCAGTCGATCACAACACTCTTCAACACAGACGATACGTTTTGAACAAAAGTTTGTTACAATCATTTTCATATAACGCTACTTGGGACAGCTCTGCTGTAAACACTGGTGTAGTTGGCTCTGCTCTAATCTCTCTACCCCGCGGTCTGCCGTGAACATGGGGAATAATTGCGACAGCTCTGCTGTAAACACTGGGAATAACCTCGGTTGCTATGCCCACACGCAACTGCAAAACCGCACAACTCCACCCTGGCCACCGGTTTCAAAAGACCGCGGTTGCAGTGTAGCAAATCCCCGGTTGTGTGTGGCCGAACAGTGCAACTGCGCACATACAATCACGGTTACATTAAACCCAGCGTTCGTGTGGACGGGGCCTGAGTCACACCAGCAGATGGAACTCTTTAGACCACTTTAACCAACAACACCAGCAGATGGAACTCCATGTGGGCCTTTTAGACCACTTTAACCAACAACACCAGCAGATGGAACTCCATGTGGGCCTCTTTAGACCACTTTAACCAACAACACCAGCAGATGGAACTCCATGTGGGCCTCTTTAGACCACTTTAACCAACAACACCAGCAGATGGAACTCCATGTGGGCCTCTTTAGACCACTTTAACCAACAACACCAGCAGATGGAACTCCATGTGGGCCTCTAGACCACTTTAACACTATGACGACCGGAGCCCCGCGGCGATTTAGGCCTCAGAGGACAGAGGATTGTAAACAAACCGATGTACTTTCTAAGAGCTTTATATATAATTTATAGTATTGCTATCTGTCCATTCTCATTGTCACTTGAGTGCATAAACCGTGCCTTCATAATGGCTTAAAGAAAATAGAAATCCATTGGTTGGTTGTCATTTTATAGCGTCGTGAATATAAGGTATATTGCGCTTTTCGTCTAGGCTTTTCTGCAGGAGGCTGCAAAAAAGGCTAAACGTTGGCGCCGTTATATCAAACGCCATTTCTGCTGTATATATACGAATGAAATAAAATAAACTGCGTAGCATCCGGACTATTACAGAGCATCTATGGATGAAATGGGGGCGGCGGGCAACGCCGATCAGTATTATTGATTAGCAATAGAGTGTGCGTTCCGGTAGCCAATGTCAGTAGTCTTATTACGTTAGGTTATAAAACAATGTCCAATCCAGCTGTAATTTGGGGTAATATTATCCTACCGTCAGGCCATGTGATCGCCGGCAGCATTTCCTCACCAGTCATCAGATTCTGGTAGATCGATATGCACATTGGCTAATCATAAATCCCATTATTCCACGCTGAAAAAAACTTTCGGCAAGCTGATCAAAGATGGAGGGGCTTCGTTTGGAATCAAGGCTCTATGATCCGCCCACAGGACTGTAAAAGCATTTTTTTTTTAAATCCCATCAATGATACTGCAGTGGTGCGATGGCGCCCCTAAGCGGATCTGGCCGGTACTGCATGTTTCGAAAATCAAATATGTGGAAAGATCCTGCTAGTGGATCGGGTACCTAATAAGCGTTATAAATATGGAATAAAACAATAACAACTCGTCACGAGTATACTCGTGACTGGACCACAACGCATGGAATCGAAACACGTATATACTCGTGAACGGACGCCATAGTGTTAACCAATAACACCTGGGCAAAGACCACTCCTACTTTGTCTTAACCTGCTAAGTCTTTTATAGATTTTTTTATGTCATAAATCTACTATAATCAATAAGCGTGCAAAGGACGAAAGTGCTCTTTTCATGTTGTCAAAATACTATAAAAAAAAAGTAATAAAATAAATAACCTTTTTAGTTTTTTTTAATATAGATTTTTATGACAGAAATCAATGAGAGTTTTTGGGGAGTTTTTTTAACACTGAGTGCCAGCAGGGGGCGCCAGAAATAGCGCTTGAGTGCCAGCGCTGTAGTCAATGGGAGGGCGATCACATTTGCAAACGCATAAACTATATCTTAAATTATGTGTCTAATACGCCCGTCGCTTATCAATGACTTGTTTGCAGTCAACATTGTCGAAACGGATTTTTTTTAATCTGTTAATTTCTGTTTTATACCATTTTGAAAAACGCTCGTTTTTTGAAACTTCCAGAAAAAAAAATATTCTGCAGGAATCGCGATTTACTGGAATACACAAAACACGTTGTAATTTTTTGGCCTATTTATGAATCGTTTTCAAATAAACGCTAGATTATCGATAGTATATGTGTACTTATGCACGCTAGAGAAGCGGGCTGAAAAATCGATTATCTTATTTCCTGATCAGCACACACACACTCACAGCCACACACACGCATATGGGACACGCTGAGATATAGGTGAAAAAAACTCCTATCCCAAGACTAGATTCCTTACCTCAGATCAGATGTTCTCCAAAAAGATTATTCCAATTCCTGATCGCCATTCCAAATATCGATCGCGTTTATTGATCCAATGCTGGGTACTGGAAACATATATTCCACGCTGTTCTGAGGGTGGGCAATGACTGGGATCGTCTCCGGTTACATGCCTGACAAGTAAAATGTGGATTCCGGACTCTTTTCCCCCCCCATCCATTTCATTCAGTCCAATCCAATGGGTGCAATACCATCCGGAGAGACGATGGGGGGCGGTATTTTCCCTGTTCGAGCTCAGACCGATCCCCACTGGTAACGTGAGGCTAGATTGATGAAAAATGTATGGAAATCGATAATAAAAAACCCCAGAGATTTCTCGTTCTTGGCACTCAACGCATGGCATGAACTAATGAGATTTCTTGTGGCTGGCACTCAAAGTGTTAATGTCAATTCTCTGTTAATTGTATGCCGGTCTATAATTATGCCAATTGTATGCTAATTTTATGCCTATGTCTATTTTATGTCTACATTACTGCTGTGAAGCACTTTGGGCTGCAATTCTTGTATGAAAGGTGGTATACAAATAAAGTTTATTATTATTAATAATAATATTGTGTGTCATTGCCGTTGTGTTCTCTGTGTCTGCAGGTACCAGTGCTTTAAATCAGCATGGATGCACGAGGTGTTCCACTCCGGCTTCTCCTTTCCTACCAATTATACAAATTTAAAGACTGCCCTTCTCGTCTATGACAAGGAGGTGCAGTGGACTCTTGGAGCCATCCTTTACAGAACACGGTTTCTGCCTTTAAGGTAAGTTGCATTTTTTTCCCCTTTTTTTTTTATTGCAGCAAGATTACATTCACTTTTCTGAAAAGGAAAACGAAAAAATAAATAATAATTACAAATATATAATAAAGATTTACATAAGTAGAGAGAGAGAAAAAAACACTAAAATCTATTTATAGACTAGTGGCAGACCGAATAAGAGCAGTGGAGTAAAATAGTGTAAAATGGACAGTAAAATACTGTAAAATGGACAGTGTAAAGAGTAAAATGGACAGAGTAAAATAGTGTAAAATGGACAGAGTAAAATAGTGTAAAATGGAAAGAGTAAAATGGACAGAGTAAAATAGTGCAGTAGTTGCATGTGGGGTCTGAACACGCGGGTCTGATCTGCTCCTCCAGGGACATCCAGCAGGAGAGTCTGAAGGGAGTCCACTCCCACTGGAGACACAGCTTCTCCTTCTTCAACAACCACTACCTGTTCCTGGCCTGCTTCCTGGTGGTGGTGCTGTCCATCCTGCTGTACCTGCTGCGCCTGCGCCGCATCCACCGCCGCGCGGCCCAGCGCTGCACCCCCTCTTCGGCCCAGTGGCTGGAGGAGGGTCTGGGCTCCCCCACCATTCCCATCACCCTCTGAAGGCCCCACCGGCATGTCTCCACTCTCCTCCCCTCTTCTACGGCATCTGCTTGCTCGCTCTCTCTCTCCCCCGAGCCGGCCTTCGTTTTGTGGACCGCTACCCTGAAAAACGAAGACGGCTGCCTTCTAAGACTGGACTTTGATAGTCCAGCGAACAGAGAAACTGTGGTACTGGAACCTTGGGGGCGAAGCTGATGTGGAAGATCTTGCATGATGAGTTTGCAGACTGGATTCAGTCAGAGAGTTTTGTGTGCGTGCGTGTGTGTGTGCTCATGTTAATTTATTTTGTTTAATATCGAAATGTCTGCCTTGTATTTACCACGAATGTCATTGAGGTATGTAGAGATGCACTGATACCAGTGCTGGTGATGTGATATCGGGTGGACACACCAGGCTAAAAGAGGGTATAGACCGTATCAGAGGAGTTATCCCTGATATTAAAATGCAGTACCAGGAGCTGTTGTGTAACATGTCAGAAATAAAAGTGAATTTGATTTTCGGCATCATGGGCAAAGTCAAAAGTGAGATCAGATCTCTCTTGATGGAGACTTTTTTTTTATATTATATCATTTTTGTCCAGTGACTCCAAACTAATGCTCTTAAGTCTATATATATATATATATATATATAAGTCTCAGTAACATCTATACTGTTAGTACAAGTAATTGGTACTCGGTATCGTCTATATACTGTTAGTACAAGTAATTGGTACTCAGTATCGTCTATATACTGTTAGTACAAGTAATTGGTACTCCGTATCGTCTATACTGTTAGTACAAGTAATTGGTACTCGGTAACATACAATACATTACGTTTAGGAACTCAGAATTGGCTTCATTGTGTTCCATTACATCATCATCAGGCGCTGGGTGATTTGTCAGTATGACAACCGTGGCCAATGAGCGGTGTGTTTATTGCATGATTTGAAACGTCATGATGCGAATACCACAAGTAGGTGCGTCCCTAGAACAGGTTCTTGTCCCGACATGTGCTCCAGAAGTTCAGACGGCAGCTCCCTAGTGGTAAAGGCGATGTCAAGGGCATGCTTACTGGTAAATTGCTAGACAGGTACATTATTCTCCATCAGATGACGTCAGTGGATTATTTGTGCTTCATTGAAACATTCAAACCATCATCCGGAGGCGCTTTATTGTCTTAATTGTTTTCTTTTTTTACTCTCTACACTTGCCTTTCTCTTTGCCTTTTTTAGGTGCGTGATCATGTAATGATTTCGGACGACTAACGCACCTTCAGTTACTGCGTTAGCCGTTAGGGTATTTTGTATTTATTTTTCCGTTTTTTTATTATTATTATTATAGACTAATTATAAGCGACTACCGGTTCCCCAAAGACTTCCGCTCACAGATGATTTATTGGATCTTTTCAGTGTTTTCAAAAGAAGAGCTGGAATGTCCCTCTCTCATTGTCTCTGTTGCACATATGCAATACAGTCATATCATTCGTAATAGCAAGAGTACTTGGTAAGGGGTAGATAATCAGATTGGACAGTACTGCCATGCACGAATGGTCTATTTATCATGTCTCCTTCTGCATCGTTCTGCCCATCATGTCGCAGGACGAGTAGCCAGAGAGCTACACTTAGTGCAATATTAGTTAGTCTCATCACTGTAGAGAAGTTCTCCCGAATGACATCAGTTCAATGCGCCAGGGGTGTCGAGCCCTGTCGCAAACCTTGTCCAGGAGCAAGGTTCACCCAGCGGTTAATTTGGATAATACTTGTATGTATTTTCAGACTCACTGGGCTTCATTTTCAGAAGCCACCAGGTCACTGCTGTAAGGGGATAGTACATGAATGCACATATCCTATTATTTGTATGGAGAAGGGTGTACTGTACTGTTTGCACAGAATAGAGAATAGGCATCGACGGCCCTATTGCAATTGAATAATAAAAGTTTTATGGTACTGTTTTCTTTGACTGTTTATTTCCTGTGGATTTCAGGATTCTCCTGAATGGGGCTATATTGTTGATGGCATTCTTTCCAAGCTTTGTTCTTCATATTCTCTACTGCCCTGATTAAAGGGGATACAAGTACAAGCGTAGTCACAGTAAGCTACAGGCCACACCTAATGACCACCTTGACTCGGAGCAGGTTGCAGGTCACCGCCCTGTCTCGGAGCAGACACTTTGGGTGGCACTAGAGATGAGCGGGGGGGGGGGGGGGGGGGTGTTCCACTCCTTACCTTGCCATGCAGCAGGATTTGTGAGACCACTCGAAAATCCGTCCGGCGCATCAGGTTACTCCCTCTCAGCGCTGTTTAGAGTTTCAGGTCTGCCCCCATAGCATCTGGTAATGGATGACTCTTGAAAAGAAATGGTTTACCCAGGTGAGTTGAACCATTTCAATTAGACGATTCAGTCAAGACAACGTAGGCTACTAAAGTGTTGTGGGAATAGATGGTGAACGCTCATCCAGGTGTTTGTGTTATTTTGCCAAAGCTGTTGTGACAAGTGTCATTTTGACATTAAATTGCATTTGAGTGATTAAAGTCAGTATTGCTAAGAACCAGGAAGACGAGACGGTGCCTTGGCACACTGTCTGGGACACGACGCATTCCCCTGCTTCATTAGATCCCGAGCAGGTCTCCAGTAGGTGGCATTATGCAACAACCATAGAAATAGAACAATATCCATAATTGTATTCCATTTCCAAGTTCTAATTACTTTTGATCATCACCGACAAAGCAGAATAAGCTTGTCAATTAAAATCTGGATGTTGTACTGTACTTACGGCATCTCTTGTCTATTACTTGGATTTAAAAATAGTTTTATCACAGGTTTATAATGTTCTAATGTGATGAGTTTGATCAGTAACCCACTTTTCTCCTGCTCTACATCAGAATCTGGTCGGAACACATGACGAACCGTTTTCAAATGCCTCAGACCGCCCGGTGACCTTAAAAGGGCACACAGCTGCAACAGGTTCAAATTAATTCTACCAAATGAATCATGGCCAAGTGGTTGCCACAGATCTATGCGTATGCTGATGATATAAGGCTACTGCTGCACTACTACATGTTTCTTCCATATGTTTTAGACCAGCGACCGTGGAGTGGGGGCAGTTTACTTTTTTAATATGAGCAGTAGCGATGTGTACGTCTGGTGCTGTAAGACATTGTTTTTGCTAAGTCACAGGGCGTTTCAGTCACACCTCTACACAGTGACACTGCAGTCTGCTGGGGAGGGATGTTCAGGGAGCTTAGGTTTCTTTCAACCAACCGTGAGTGACACTGGATACCATTCATGTCCCTCTCGTTCATCGTTAAAATAGATAAACAATAAAATAATCAACTACACTATACACCTTGTATTGATGAAGATATATATATATTTTTTTAACTTTCTTTTATTTTGCGTCATAGTGAACTTCACGTTGCATTTATCATACAGTATATATATATATATATATATATTTTTTTTTAAACACATATAAACAAACATGACAACACACGATAAGATACACAAGCATTAATATACAGTGTATATCCAACGAAATTACCATTTATACCAATGTCTTATACAGGATATACCTCTAATACCTGTTATCTAAAAACCTACACAATTATGCTCCAGCTCGAACCCCCCCCCCTCCCGGACCCCTCTTTGGATAGTACCTCCATTATCCCCCGCTCCTAACCAGACACTACCATTATAAGCTAGCTTTTATTCTCTCCACCACTTCTAACCACATTGACATTTTGGATTCATTGAGACCCAGAATTCTTGCTGTAGATATTTCTTGATAAATCACATCGAGATATGTAAGAAACCAAACTTTCCGGCACATTTTTTCCGGTTGAAACCAGCGTGATGCAATCAGCTTTTTAGCTACTGTGATACCCGATAAAACCAATCTCTTTAGCTGTGGATTTACTGCAAACTCAAAAACATCATTCAATAGTAATACAGAGGGGTGTACAGGTATATTCCAAGATACGAGTTTTGATAATTGTTGGGTCACATCTTTCCAGAATGTCTTAACTGGTGGGCAGTCCCAATACATGTGCATAAATGTCCCTTCGTCCCCATTTGTACACTGGGAGCATTTGGAGTCTTGTTTAAGACCCATTCTGTTCAGTCTTATAGGAGTCAAGTATGTCCTGTGAATATAGTTAAGATTGATTTGTTGATGGTCCGGGTTCCTTGATGTAAGTCGGACATTTGCCCAGGCTCCTTGCCAATCAAAGTCACTTTCCAGGTCTGGTATATCCCTCCTCCAGACAGAGTCTAGTTGGAGGGTTTCATACGAGGACGTTAGTAATTGATGATAAAAATCTGAAACAAAACCTCTCGATGTCTCTCTTTCATAGAAGAATTTGTGGTATCTGTGGTGTTCAATTGGTATGTCTAATGGAACACCGTGAGACTTCAAACATAGCCGTAACTGTATGTAAAAAAGCCATGTGGACTTGGTGAGATTACATTTTTTGCATATTTCTCCATAACTACAAAAACCCTGTTTGTTAAAAACGTCCCCTAATGAGTGTATGCCTTGCTCTTCCCATATAGGGAATCTTATAGGTCGTTTTTCAATTAAGAGTGCATTGTTATTGAATAAGGGAGTATGATTGTGCCATTTATGTGGGTTAGGATATTTTTTTTGTGTTTCACGCCATATCCGGATCGCATGGGTAATTATGGGGCCAAATTTCCGTTCACAGTGTTTGATTGGTAGTTTAGTGTATGCTATGTCCTTCAGTCTATGTGGGGCTACTATGTTTTCTTCTAATTTTCTCCAGGATACTAATGCTTGGGGATCAAACCATGTTGTCAATGGTCTTAATGTGTACGCCTTAAAATAGTGGAAAAAATCTGGAAATGCCATGCCACCGTCTGCTTTATTTCTCTGTGCGGTGGATCTTTTTATACGTGGTGGTTTGTTATTCCAAATAAATTTGTATGTGGAGGAGTGTAATCTTTTCCAGTAACCCTCTGGAGGGGGTAACGGTAGCATTGAACTGAAGAAGTTGATTCTAGGTAGTACATCCATCTTAACTATTGATATCCGTGCCTGTACTGAGTTTTTAAGTTTTGCCCACCTATCAAGGTCGTCTTTGATTTTGTTTTGGATTTTTGTGTAATTGTGCTTCACCGTTTGTCTTATGGTGGGGAATATTTCCACTCCCAAGCATCTAAAATGTTTTACCATAGGTATCTCTCCTGGGAGGGTTATATCTTTTTTTGCAGGGGTGTTAAGTGGAAGGAAAGCCGACTTCGGCCAATTTATCTTAAATCCCGATAAATCACCAAAGTTCTCAATCAACTTGAGCAGATGAGGCAATGTGGTGTTGGGGTTTTGCATGAACAATATTACGTCGTCCGCATATAAACAAATTTTATGTTGTGTGCCCTTGATTACGATTGGTTCTATGGATTGGGATTGTCTTATATATTGTGCTAAAGGCTCTAATGATAGATCGAATAGTCCGGGACTAAGAGGGCAACCCTGTCTGGCTGAGCGTGATACCGGAAAGATTTTGGAGATGATTGTACCTGTTGTAATCATGGCCGATGGGTCTTTGTATAATACTTTAATCATATCAATTAATCCTTTGATTGATTGATTGATTGATTGATTGATTGATTGATTGATTGATTGATTGATTGATTGAAAACTTTATTAACAGATTGCAGAATGGGTACAGTACAGTACAGCTCAATACATACAATTGTTAAGGGGATGCAGACCAGAGAAAGACTTTCGTCTTGTTTACATCAGGGTCCCCCATTTTCAATTCATCGTAACATATGTGACATACATGACATACCGATAGACAGTACTGCTACATCTATACATTTATGACATAGATGGCTTATGGCTTGGAAAAACCTGATGGATCCATGAGGCTAGGATAAGCCTTGTGGACCCAACTTTTTAGATGAAGGAACGGGTACATAGGAGACACGCCTCCAGTTTTTCAAAAGTTTTTGACACGCCTCAGCTTCTGAGCTGAAGGCGTGTTTTTGCGGACCTCCCAAACTTTCAAACTTTTTAGATGAAGGAATGGGTACAATAGGAGACACGCCTCCAGTTTTTCAAACGTTTTTGACACGCCTCAGCTTCTGAGCTGAAGGCGTGTTTTTGCGGACCTCCCAAACTTTCAAACTTTTTAGATGAAGGAATGGGTACAATAGGAGACACGCCTCCAGTTTTTCAAAAGTTTTTGACACGCCTCAGCTTCTGAGCTGAAGGCGTGTTTTTGCGGACCTCCCAAACTTTCAAACTTTAGACTGTTTTCTTTATACGTTTTTCTTTTTCTTTCTTTCTACCACAAGACGCGGCCACTGATGGGTCCATGGGACTTGGATAAGTCCTGTGGACCCAACTCTGGCCACTGACCACATGAGCGAACGGGTACATACGCACACAATACACGGCCACTGATGGATCCATGGGACTTGGTAAAGCACTATGGACCCAACTATGACCACTGATAAAAACGTAACTACACTAGCATTATAAGACCTAAACATTGCTACCTACCATACAAGTGCATTGGTTTAGTGCACTTCCGGTTGCCACTGAGCGGAAATGTTTGTGCGGACCTGTTCTCCCAAACTGGTAAGCAAATGACTGTTTTTACGTTATTTTCATTTTTACGTTACTATTATTATTATTATTTTTTTTTTAAACATTGAACTTAACTGATCACTATGACTTTATTGCTTTTATCGTTATATATGCCTATAATTGTGTACAGCACTTTGAGCTACATGACATGTATGAAAGGTGCTTTATAAATACTTACTTACTTACTTACTTACATACCAGATTTGCAATTACAGTACTGTTTGTGATACAAAAAGAGTCCAGAAAGAAAAAAGTATATACATTAGACGTAGAAACTGTACATTGGATTGGGTAGGTGGGGGTGGGGGGGGACTGTACATTGGAGGTGGATGGGTGGGGGGGGGGGGGGGGGGGTTGGGTAGGAGTGGGGGGGGGGTGTTGGGTAGGAGGGGTGGGTGGGGGACACTGTACACCTGTACAAACAAACTGTCCTAACCCCATCCTTTCTAATACTGCCCATAGATACGACCATTCCAGCCTGTCGAAGGCTTTCATAGCATCCAGGGACAGCATCGCCTTAGGTATGGTGTTGTCCTTGTCGGCATCTAGTACGTGCAGTATTCGTCTTATGTTATCAGTGATCAGGCGGCCTCTTATGAAGCCAGTTTGGTCCGGATGAACTAAAGACGTCATATGCTTTTGTAATCTGATGGCTAATACCTTAGAGTACAGTTTGATATCGGTTCCGAGGAGGCTTAATGGTCTGTAACTACCGCACTCGGTGGGGTCTTTGTCTTTTTTGAGAAGGACTGTTATGAGTGCAATATTGTCGTTTTTATGGAAGTTCCCCTCCTTGACTGAGTATAAGATCATATTTAGTAATAAGGGTCCAATTATGTCCCAACAAGAAAGGTACATTTCAGGTGGGATACCGTCTCTTCCAGGAGCCTTACCACTTTGCATTTCGGATATGGCCTTCTTGAGTTCCTCTAGTGTGATCGGTGTTTCTAACTGTTTAGCGTCATCCTCTGAAAGTTTAGGGAGAATAATTTGATTAAGATATGTGTCCATTTTGTTTTGATCGAAGGTCGTTTCTGATTTATATAAGTCGGAGTAGAATTCTTTGAATGTATCGTTTATTTTTTCAGGGTCTGTTTCAAGTACTTGTTGTGCTCTAATGGTAGTTATATCTGCAAATTTTGCATTCATTCTTAATCGCATGGCTAATAGGTGACTAGGTTTAGAACCTTGGGAGTACTGCTGTTGTCTTGTGCTGCGTATTTGTATTTCCGATTGTTGTCTGTATATGGCATTAATCTCTATTTTTAGTACGTTAACTTGATTTTCTAGTCGAGTTGAGTTGTTGTATTTTAAAGAATTAAATAACGTTGAGTAAAGCGTTTCCAGTTCAGACAGTTTTGTGCATTGATTCTTGCGCATTTTGGAGGAAAAGCTATCAGTGAAATCCTTGATCATTCCCTTTACCGACATCCATATTATTCTGGGGTCTTGCACCGAGTTTGTATTCTCCCGTAGGAATACTATAAGAGCTTCTTTGAGTTGTGTAATGAATTCCTTGTTATTAAGCAGCATCGATTTAAATCGCCATCTTGGGGCTCGGGAAGATATTATACCAAATGTTCCTTTTAGGAGTAAATAACAGTGATCTGATAGTGCATTGGGTATCATTTCCACTTCATATTTATCAAATAGTCTCGGGGATGCAAAGACATAATCTATTCTGGATAATGTGTTATGTCTCGCAGATCGACAAGAGTACTTTCGGGTCGTGGGATTAAGTGATCGCCATAAGTCATTTACACCTGTAATCTTCGACCAATCCTTTAATGCTTTAGATGAATTATTTTGTTCGCTGGAAAAGGCGAGGTAATACAGTATATTCTTAAAGATATATATTTTTAACAGAAGGCTGAATATAAATGTGTAAATGGATACAGGTAACAGAATGTGACTGAGGGTGATATGTTGTCCTGTAGCCAAGACAAAAGTTGGCACGCGGGGCACAATTCAATCTCAAGGTGAAATGTAAACTTCTGGGCGACAGCGAGAATCAGGTAATGACACTGGAGGGAGAAGAAACTATTAAGAATGACTTATTCAAAGGCATGATCCACGATTCATTTGACCATCTAAACTAAAACTACTAAGAATGACTTATTCAAAGGCACAATCCCTAATTCATTTGACCATCTAAACTAAAACTACTAAGAATGACTTATTCAAAGGCATGATCCACGATTCATTTGACCATCTAAACTAAAACTACTAAGAATGACTTATTTAAAGGCACGATCCCTAATTAATTTGACCATCTAAACTAAAACTACTAAGAATGACTTATTCAAAGGCACGATCCACGATTCATTTGGCCATCTAAACTAAAACTACTAAATGACTTATTCAAAGGCACGATCCATGATTAATTTGACCATCTAAACTAAAACTACTAAGAATGACTTATTCAAAGGCACGATCCATGATTAATTTGACCATCTAAACTAAAACTATTAAGAATTACTTATTCAAAGGCACAGTCCATGATTCATTTGACCATCTAAACTAAAACTATTAAGAATGACTTATTCAAAGGCATGCATGGCCCATGATTAATTTGACCATCTAAACCAGGGGTCAGCAACCTTTTTGACATGGAGTGCCTGTTTGAAATATAGTTGTAACTAGTGTGCCTCAACAATATTCCATGCATCGTAATTTTTTTTTCCTCATAATCAGGTCTTTTTAATGATAATTTTTACATTATTACATCATTATTGTTATTGTTATTATTAACAATATTATTATGATGGTTGTATCAACCCTAAATCTGAGTTGGGGGGGGGGGGGGGGGGGGATGCAATGCAGACAAACAGCTGCATACAGTGCGACCATTTCACTCACATTTGCCCATTCATTTTTGGACACATCACACACCATTGGTGTGTGTACTGTACGACGTGCTGTCATAGCTCCACCTACAGGCCTAATGGAGAACACCAGGATGTGAATGGAGGGTGAATGTGAGGTATATCGTGTAAATAAGTTTTGATTGATCACAAGACTACACTGTAAAAAAATATATAATAATAAGTTACCAGAACTTAAAAATATTGAGTTCAGTTACTGTGCATTAAGGTTTTCAGTTTTCAATCCATAATAAGTTAATAGAAAAATAAGTACACAACCACATTATTTCAACCTAATAAAACTATGTTTATTGTCATTGTTTTAAGAACACAAGTTGACTTGGTAATACTCACATTTTGAGTAAAAAAAATGGCTTTTAACATGTGCAATGTTCAATGAAATAGAAAGATAAATAATACAATTTGTTGATTAATCCCACTGGTCACAATGGAGACCGTAATAATGTTTTTGTTATAAGGCTCTGCAAATGTTACTGAATGATGTAGCAATGTATTTCCAGCTAAATTGAAATAATAAACAAATAAAGGGTCTCAATTAAATATGTGGTAGTAAAAAGAACCTGTGGGAGGATTTCAACAAGATAAATGCGACAACAGTGCAAAATATTTCACTATAATATTTCAAAGCAAAAAAAAAAAAAAAAAAAAAATCATTTTTATTTTTTATTTTTTTTTAATACTGCCCCCTGTGCCTATGCAAATGCCCCCGCGTGCCTATGCAAGCACGCGTGCCTAGGGTTGCCTACCCCTGATCTAAACTAAGTTTGTGTTGTATATGGAATCTTTCTCACACAGCAAAATAAAGGTCTGTTTCACTTCAGTGTTTGCAGTGTTTTACTTTCTTAACTCCTTGGAATCATGATTTCACTGAATAATCGTTAGATTAAAAGATGTATGTCAATAGTCAGCTAAATGACTATAAAAGTAAATGTAAAATGCGCAAGAATCAATGCACAAAACTGTCTGAACTGGAAACGCTTTACTCAACGTTATTTAATTCTCTAAAATACAACAACTCAACTCGACTAGAAAATCAAGTTAACGTACTTAAAATAGAGATCAATGCCATATACAGACAACAATCGGAAATACAAATACGCAGCACAAGACAACAGCAGTACTCCCAAGGTTCTAAACCTAGTCACCTATTAGCCATGCGATTAAGAATTAATGCAAAATTTGCAGATATAACTACCATTAGAGCACAACAAGTACTTGAAACAGACCCTGAAAAAATAAACGATACATTCAAAGAATTCTACTCCGACTTATATAAATCAGAAACGACCTTCGATCAAAACAAAATGGACACATATCTTAATCAAATTATTCTCCCTAAACTTTCAGAGGATGACGCTAAACAGTTAGAAACACCGATCACACTAGAGGAACTCAAGAAGGCCATATCCGAAATGCAAAGTGGTAAGGCTCCTGGAAGAGACGGTATCCCACCAGAAATGTACCTTTCTTGTTGGGACATAATTGGACCCTTATTACTAAATATGATCTTATACTCAGTCAAGGAGGGGAACTTCCATAAAAACGACAATATTGCACTCATAACAGTCCTTCTCAAAAAAGACAAAGACCCCACCGAGTGCGGTAGTTACAGACCCTTAAGCCTCCTCGGAACCGATATCAAACTGTACTCTAAGGTATTAGCCATCAGATTAAAAAAGCATATGACGTCTTTAGTTCATCTGGACCAAACTGGCTTCATAAGAGGCCGCCTGATCACTGATAACATAAGACGAATACTGCACGTACTAGATGCCGACAAGGACGACACCATACCTAAGGCGATGCTGTCCCTGGATGCTATGAAAGCCTTTGACAGGCTGGAATGGTCGTATCTATGGGCAGTATTAGAAAGGATGGGGTTAGGAAAAGGATTCATTGATATGATTAAAGTACTATACAAAGACCCATCGGCCATGATTACAACAGGTACAATCATCTCCAAAATCTTTCCGGTATCACGCTCAGCCAGACAGGGTTGCCCTCTTAGTCCCGGACTATTCGATCTATCATTAGAGCCTTTAGCACAATATATAAGACAATCCCAATCCATAGAACCAATCGTAATCAAGGGCACACAACATAAAATTAGTTTACGGATTTTAGGCACGGATATCAATAGTTAAGATGGATGTACTACCTAGAATCAACTTCTTCAGTTCAATGCTACCGTTACCCCCTCCAGAGGGTTACTGGAAAAGATTACACTCCTCCACATACAAATTTATTTGGAATAACAAACCACCACGTATAAAAAGATCCACCGCACAGAGAAATAAAGCAGACGGTGGCATGGCATTTCCAGATTTTTTCCACTATTTTAAGGCGTACACATTAAGACCATTGACAACATGGTTTGACCCCCAAGCATTAGTATCCTGGAGAAAATTAGAAGAAAACATAGTAGCCCCACATAGACTGAAGGACATAGCATACACTAAACTACCAATCAAGCACTGTGAACGGAAATTTGGCCCCATAATTACCCATGCGATCCGGATATGGCGTGAAACACAAAAAAAATATCCTAACCCACAAAAATGGCACAATCATACTCCCTTATTCAATAACAATGCACTCTTAATTGAAAAACGACCTATAAGATTCCCTATAGGGGAAGAGCAAGGCATACACTCATTAGGGGATGTTTTTAACAAACAGGGTTTTTGTAGTTATGGAGAAATATGCAACAAATTTAATCTCACCATGTCCACATGGCTTTTTTACATACAGTTACGGCTATGTTTGAAGTCTCACGGTGTTCCATTAGACATACCAATTGAACACCACAGATACCACAAATTCTTCTATGAAAGAGAGACATTGAGAGGTTTTGTTTCAGATTTTTATCATCAATTACTAACGTCCTCGTATGAAACCCTCCAACTGACTCTGTCTGGAGGAGGGATATACCAGACCTGGAAAGTGACTTTGATTGGCAAGGAGCCTGGGCAAATGTCCGACTTACATCAAGGAACCCGGACCATCAACAAATCAATCTTAACTCTATTCACAGGACATACTTGACTCCTATAAGACTGAACAGAATGGGTCTTAAACAAGACTCCAAATGCTCCCAATGTACAAACGGGGACGAAGGGACATTTATGCACATGTATGGACTGCCCACCAGTTAAGACATTCTGGAAAGATGTGACCCAACAATTATCAAAACTCGTATCTTGGAATATACCTGTACACCCCTCTGTATTACTATTGAATGATGTTTTTGAGTTTGCAGTAAATCCACAGCTAAAGAGATTGGTTTTATCGGGTATCACAGTAGCTAAAAAGCTGATCGCATCACGCTGGTTTCAACCAGAAAAAATGTGCCGGAAAGTTTGGTTTCTTACATATCTCGATGTGATTTATCAAGAAATATCTACAGCAAGAATTCTGGGTCTCAATGAATCCAAAATGTCAATGTGGTTAGAAGTGGTGGAGAGAATAAAAGCTAGCTTATAATGGTAGTGTCTGGTTAGGAGCGAGGGATAATGGAGGTACTATCCAAAGAGGGGTCCGGGAGGGGCGGGTTCGAGCTGGAGCATATGTGTGTAGGTTTTTAAATAACAGGTATTAGGGGTATATCCTGTATAAGACATTGGTATAAATGGTAATTTCGTTGGATATACACTGTATATTAATGCTTGTGTATCTTATCGTGTGTTGTCATGTTTGTTTATATGTGTGTTTAAAAAAAAAAAAAAAAAAAAGTAAATGTAATATGTCAGTAATAGATATTGAATCTAGCTACACGATTCAAAGCTTGACAAACAAACAAGAAAACATCTATGTCTCTTGACGAACAGCTGAAACTAAAGGATGTATCCGGTGTTCCTCCTCAATGAAAGGCTTGTATATCCACTAGGATAATTCATATGACCATCATTCACATGACCGGCACCAGGGTGAGTGTGTGTGTACGTCAGTCTGTGATTCCCCCTAAATTCAATGGTAAACAGTTACTTATTTTGTGTTGACACCCCCTTGTGCTGCAGACGGCACCTTTCAAGCAACACAGTCTCATCAGAAAACGTAAATTAAGTACTAATCTTGACCGCCAGAAAAAAGGTACATAATATACATATGTACAATAGCCATATGTAATATATTTACGCTTCGTATTGTAAAAAAAACTGTGCAAAACAACACGACTGGGAGTCTAACTAACAATGGTTCGCAAAACACATAAAAAAATATGTTATTCTCCAGAAGTTCTTCATGGGCTGAATTTGGCACTTGAAACATTTGGTGGCTTCACACACTGCGTAATAGCGCCTGGTGCTTCAGTGGTTCAATAGTTCAAAAGTGGTTCTTAAGTGGTAAATGGAAGTATTAATTACTATGAGAGAACCACTGAAAACCACAAAGAAGCTGAGACACAGCCATACAATGCCTAAAACATCACATCTTATGGTGTATTTGTCAAGACAAAACCACATGGTATCTCTGTGATAAATCACATTCTTTGGATGGTTTCCTTATGTAAAAACCTTACCTCACAGGCAGGTTTGAAATATGTACAACAAAAAGGGGTGGATGGACTTTTCATACTAATGGACAGACAGACATTGCATAAGACCAACACTTAATCCGACCTATCTATGACTGTGTGCTGTCAGTGTGTGGTCAAGCCATGTGTGTGTGGAGAGAGGGGGAGAGAAAGAGAGAGATGGCCTTTTAGTAGTAGCGGAGGATAAAATATTTCTCTTCAACTGTCAATTTTGGTGAGCAGACGTCCTACCAGGGTACAACAAGCAGGTTTGAAATATGTACACCAAAAAGGGGTGGATGGACTTTTCATACTAATGCACAGACAGACATTGCATAAGACCAACACATAACCGACCTATCTATGACTGTGTGCTGTCAGTATGTGGTCAAGTCATGTGTGTGGAGAGAGAGAGAGAGAGAGAGAGAGAGAGAGAAAGAGAGAGAAAGAGAGAGAAAGAAAGAAAGAAAGAAAGAAAGAAAGAAAGAAAGAAAGAAAGAAAGAAAGAAAGAAAGAAAGAAAGAAAGAAAGAAAGAAAGAAAGAAAGAAAGAGAGAGAGATGGCCTTTTAGTAGTAGTAGCAGAGGATAAAATATTTCTCTGCAACTGTCAATGTTGGTTACCAGGGTAACTTTTCATTGGCCCAGGAGGAGGCCGAATGCCCGCCTCATTGTTAGCTGGTCTCGAATTTGATTGGTCAAAAATAGCTCCTGCTGGTGACGTCACGCGGGCGCTGCTGGAACTCCACAGTGATGATGATGTTGTGGTCTGTCCATGCCGTCGAGTATGATGAGCTAGAGCGTTATCTTACTAGTAGAGAGACCCCTTTAACGCTGTCTACCGCGCATGGAGTTGAATGCAGTGGTAACAGTGGAGATGTCGGAGTCGATCAACAGTAAAGACGGCGAACCTTCCGACGGTGATGACAACGACAAGTATGAGAGTTTGCCACCTCATGTCTCAATGTCGACCCACATGACAGCGGGCGCCGTGGCTGGGATCCTGGAGCACACCGTGATGTACCCCGTGGACTCTGTCAAGGTATCGGCTCCTCGCAATTCAAACTTCCACAACACACTACTACTTCACTTGTTGTCGGATAACGCAACACGGCTAGCTAGCTCGCCAATTCAGTTAGATATAAATAAAAACCAATACAACTTAACGTGCTAGCCGTGTAGCTAGCTAGCTAGCTAACTTCAACGTGAGCAAATAACGGTATAGCTGCTAACGTTTTACTGCTAGCCTGGAATTATGACTTTATTTTTTTGGTGGTGGTGACGTTGGCGTTAGTTGTTATCAATTCCTTCCTACGGTTCATCTTTCTTGTTTTTAACGTAATCAAACTCACTTGATACGCTACTCGTGTTATTTAACGTTACTTAAAACTACTTTACCAGCCAATTTAAGCCACGTTCTATCGTTAAACGATTTTAAAACGTTACTTCTAGCAACATTGCACCATAGGTGTTCTCTCTCATTTTCTCTCTAAGATTTTCATGCATTGCTATGATATATTGCAGCGTGTTTCTGCCGAATTCCTACCGTTGGCAGAGGTCAAATGCATGGCTAGTCTAGTGTCTAAAACTTGACATTGGAACCTGGAATAGATGCCTAGATGCTGTCAAGTCCATAGCCATTGTATTGGGCAGGTTGTCCATGTATTGACAATATGAGCCCCCCCCCCCAAATCTTTCTTAGCAGGTGACCCCATTTAGGTCAGAACATTCCTGTCATCCTAGAATTCAAAATGTATGAAAACTGTCAGGTCACATAATCACAATATAACAGTAGTGTTTCACACTGACATCAGATATGATTACAGCCATACATTTGGGTGAGAATTCTTCAAGGGAGGGACCCCTCTTATTGTTTGTTTTAAACTATTTATTTTTAGAATAGTTTCAAATCGTATACGTTTTACGCAGCTCAACGTTTTAACACAGAAGCATGCATGTCTTTATTTAAAAAGGTGTCGTTAAACTTAATCCAAATTACCACTCAAATATCTGAGACCAGACCAATAGGTTCTGGTTGTGTGCTACAAATAGCTAACAATTGATTGTCTTGGAATCTCAATCTGGACAAACTATTCTTTCACTGACATTTCCATATTATTTCCATATAAGATGGAACCCATGGACTGGTGCCTGCAGTTATATTCAGTGTGAGAATTGTTGCATGCTAATGGTTGTTACATGCTATTACACGGACATTACCTTTTAGTATTGAATCCTTGTGTTAATTACAGCACCATGAAATTATGTAGATGAAAAAAGAGCAATACCGTGTCTTCTAGGGACTTCTACCTTATCATTTAATTGAGCTGTAATTAACACAATACAAGGATTCAATGTCCCAGATGACATCACTGGTGGCCATATTCAAACAAATTTACTCTCAATAACTGTCTAAATGAATGTGTGCAAAACTGTTTAGAGTTTTTGGATGTGTATGAGATTATGTGCCCCTTTATGCTAAAACAACCGAACAAGAGAATGAATTATCTTTAATTATGAACTACAGGCTAAATTTAAAAAAATGTCAGTCTGATGTATGAAAATTAGAAGTGAAATGGGCAAATATATTGTGCATCCCTATTTAAAAAAACAAACAAACAAAGACGGGAGTTTAACGAGGAAATTAATGGAGCATGGAATGAAAGTGAAATTGAAACTTAAAATACTGATTCAATAACATGCAGCATATCATTTTCTGGAAGAGGAAACGCTTGTAAACTAGGACAGGTATAACTTACAGTTTGGTCATTTCTTGTAGCCATTGGTTTTGTGAGCTTAGCTACTCTCTGGAAAGTGTGAATGGTGCAGACAGAGGGCTGCTTGGAGTACACAGGCTACATCAGATGAATGGTGCAGGCAGAGGGCTGCTTGGAGTACACAGGCTACATCAGATGAATGGTGCAGGCAGAGGGCTGCTTGGAGTACACAGGCTACATCAGATGAATGGTGCAGGCAGAGGGCTGCTTGGAGTACACAGGCTACATCAGATGAACGGTGCAGGCAGAGGGCTGGCTGGAGTACACAGGCTACATCAGATGAACGGTGCAGGCAGAGGGCTGGCTGGAGTACACAGGCTACATCGGATGAATGGTGCAGGCAGCGGGTTGAATTGGATTAAACATTACACATAAGCCGACAGCGGGCCAAGGACCTGAATTCTGGAATATTTTTCAGATTGGTCAACGCAAAGTATTTTAACCCATCTTTCGCCAATGACGGATACAGATGTCATTCCTCGCCATGCTTAATCTGCCAATGACGGATTACGCCGTCATCGACATGCTTAATCTGCCAATGACGGATTACGCCGTCATCAAGATCAATATTTCAAATTTCTGTCATGGTATTCATATTTCACCCACGGAGCCATGACTGGTGCTGTAGGACTCCGCTCAACTCTCCAGCGCTTCAATACCGCCACCTGGTGGCCGATCAGCGAGGTGCCAAACCGGAAGTGCTTGGTGTCCCCCCTATTCCGTCTGCCACTCGCGATCGCTCCCGGGACTCCATCTCGACACACTGGATAATCGATCCGTTGCCATAACTCAATAAACAACGTTATTTGGACGTATATAGTATTATACAACCCGGAAATGGTTAATCTAGATCAACATCCCATAATAGCTATCTTTTTGCTCCACGCTGATCACCCAACGGTAAGAGGAAGCTGCGGTGAGTTTCAGCGTTTTTGATTATTAACCATACAAACTGCTCTAATCTATATATCACCCATACAGCATGAATCATTTAACGTCGGTCATTGCATTATAAACGCCCCCCCCCCCCCCCCCCCCCCCCCCCGGTCAACATCAGATGATAAGTCATAATGTCTAGGATCATGTACAGTTGAAATTTTCAATCTGGCGTCAATCGCTATCAAACTGCATTTGACGATCTAATATATGCATAAATGGCTATATCTCACGTTCTATGAAATACAGCAGAAAACGATAAAAACATATTTATACTCTAGACAGTATTTTAGTATGAATGTGTGAATGAAAAAGTAAAACATTCCTACATCCTGAACGATAGATAATGGATGTTGAATGGGCCATAGGAAAGTCAATTTAGCAATACAATTTAAAAAGTTATAGCCCTGCAAAGAAGGTCAACATCTCCATATAGACAAATAGAGCTGGCAGAGGACGGTTTAGGACGAATCAAAGTGGTGGCGGAGAATGGGTTAATTGAATTCATTTCCATCATTGTCCATTGAGATACTTCTTAATTCAGTATGAAGTTACACTTTTTGAACGCAAGAGGGCGATACTACACGGGTCCTAATTTGCTCTCGGGCACCTGTTTACAACATGCCATAGTGAACCTGTAGTCATTGATATACCTATGACACAGACAAACACTCCAATTATAGTTATTGGCATGTTAACGCTAGATGGTAAGAGCGATTCTTCCCGCACCTCTCGTCACTCACTTCCTGTTTCATGCTAACGCTAACAACACACAACTCATGGTATACTGTAGGTACAGTGTGGGCTAACATGTTGTATTGAGGGCTGTGTGGTTGGAGTACACAGGCTGTAACTGAGGGGTACAATTCCCTGACTGTATTGTTAGATATGATATTTAATACCACTACCTCATGTACTTTAACTTCTGGCCACCCAGTACAAGATATAAGTATGATGAACACTTTCCCACCTGATGAAACGAATCCACACAAATGTACCAAATCGAAGGTTTAATACAGCAAAGGGTGTATACAACGATCACTTAATTACATTTATGATTTGAAATATGGAATATGCACTTTTATGGCAAATGAGTATTCGTAGGTAAATCAACATTGAATGTCCAATCTCTGGTTGCGCAGGGAGTAAGTATACAACCTGGAATATTTAGGAAACGATAGCGATGGTACTTAAATGATTATAGCTGGATACACTAAGGGGGGGGGGGGGTCCCGCTGGTTGTAAGACAGTAGGAGGGGGGGGTTAGAGAAGCCGCTGGCGGTATCCCATCTGGCCGACGGTGTCTTGGGAGAATCCAAAGTCTTGGACACGGTGCCCACAGAACCTCGGACCGCAGACGAATACAGCTGGACCCTCTGTGGAACGGTATCTGCCGGTCCACAACGGAGAGACGTGAGGCGACCTCACGTGTAGAGCGCCGTCTCACCTGGAGTCCTCTCCGGGGGGTAATTCCAACACTCCGCAGTGTTGGCCTTTATCCATGGAATAATCAAAGCACACAAAGCATAATCCAAGCCGTGGAAGGCTCGCCGTCGTCCGGGTAGAGTAATCCAATATACAGGTCCAGTCGCTCTTGGCCCGGAGCTCCTCGGATGCAATCACCACTAGGGGTCTGACCAGCCTGGTTAAGCGTCCAGATAACGTCAGGAACGATGGGGGTACTGATAACTTTAGAACTCTAACCGAACGATGCACCATACATAAATAGACTATTATTAGCTTAATAGAATACGTCCAACTCGACGGTATAGTGCCAAACTATGACTATTCAACTATTAATCTACACGATATCTCAATGCCTATTCTGGGCCAAGTAGGCCTTACTACACCGCACGTGCGTCGTGGGGAGGCTTTGCGTCTGTCACTCTGTTGGAGGGTAAAGAACTGGACTAAAAGAAAGTTCTACTTTACTTGCGCCATATATATATGCGCTATGAACAAATAGTACCATTCGTATTTCGCCCGACATATTACTGCGCGGAACCGGGGTTTGCCACGACATGTTAGGCGGCACGATTGAACTTGGACCTAGGGGTATGGCAACCTGGCGCCAGGTTCTCGTCCAATGGTAGAATGAAACTATTATGGGCTGTTTAGTAGACTAAAGGGATATTCAATGCATATTGTACAAGGAATATACAGGGGATATCAAACGATATACAAATACAATTAAATATATATATATAAATAAATATACATATTCGGTTTAATCTGATCCTTCACAACACAGGCTACATCAGATGAATGGTGCAGGCAGAGGGCTGTGTGGTTGAAGTACACAGGCTAACACCTAGGGGTGGACGGTATAAACGGTATACGGTATAAACGGTATGAATTTGCTCTACGGTATGGATTTTGACTATACCGTCTAAACCGGTAGTGCAGCTCTAAAATACCAATGACGTCATGTAACCACAGCGCGACTATTTCACTCGCATTTGCCCCTAAAAATAGATAGAATTATGTATATAGATAATGGATATGTAAGATAAGATAAGATATTCCTTTATTGATCCCCTTGGGGAAATTCAGGCATCATAGCAGCATGGGGGGGAGGGGGGGAGGGGTACAGGTAGTAAAACAACACAGTATACAGGTAGTAAAAGACAACACAGGCAGTGTAAACAATTTGATCAATATGGTCAATATAATTTACTATCTGACTAGCTGAGGAATATTCACATTATTCACAGTGTCACATAAGGTGCAGTATGCATGAGGTAGTGTTATAATTTACTATCTACTGAGTATACATTAATCAAAGTACCAGGGTAGTCTACTTTGTCCCCCTTGGGTTCCTATAAGTCCCAGGTCAATGTCTGGTAGCAGTCGCTGTCGCTGCCCCCTGTTGTGGGGCCTGGAGGCTGCTAGTCGCTGCCCACTGTTGTGGAGCCTGATGGCCGCTGGTATGAAGGACTGTCCGAGGCGGTTAGTTGAGTGTCGGGGGGGGATGAGTCTGTGGCTGAACGAGCTTCTCATCTTGACTAGCTCGTCGTAGAGGGGGTGGTAGGGGTTCTCCATGATGGCATCCAGCTTCCTTATCATCCCCCTCTCTACCATCACCTCAAGTCTAGGTAGCTCGACTCCCACCACGGAGCTAGCCTTCCTCACCAGCTTGTTGAGCTTGTTGGTGTCCCTTGAGTTGATGTAGCCTCCCCAGCATGCCACAGCATAGAAGAGGATGCTGGCCACAACAGACTGGTAAAAAGACTGCAGCAGTTTGTTGCACACGTTTGTGCGAACTGGAAAAAGTTATTTAGGAGGCTTCGCGCAGTGGGCGTGCCAGCCCCTACCGCACGCATGTAAACACGGATCTAGTAGTCTAGTGGGACGGGACACGGGAGCTCAGCTGTCGGCGGCGTCTCCCTGAGCTAACGTTGGCTTACAAAATTGCGTTGTATTAACGTTATATATCCGGCTTAGCCGGATAGCTCCTGATATCAATGTCTTATAACACTGATTCGATGCGTATTCGAGCTGAGGGCTTGCTAACGTTATTCCAATATAATAGGGTCCAGGTGCAGCGCCGGAGAATCCTGGCCGTAGCTCTGCTCGAGGCTACTCGAGTATAGGTCCAGGTGCAGCTCCGGGGAATCCTGGCCGTAGCTGGAGGCTACTAGAGTACACACAGACAGTGGAGCTTGTTGCGTGGTGGCGATGTCTCGCAGATAATACAAGTACAAGTCTAATTATATAATATATATATTTTATAAAAAAAAAAAAAAAATTATATAAAATAAAAAAAAAATTTATCAAAAACGATGATACCGTGATATATACCGTTACCGTCTATGCTTCAAATTATACCGTGATATAAATTTTAGACCATACCGTCCACCCCTACTAACACCCATCACATACAGTATCAGTATTATTTTTGTCATATTCCTCCCTAACCAGTGCCCTGGAGCTCTATACCGACATTGTTTTAAACAATTGTTCCAATGTGTAACTGCATCACACAGAGAGCGTGGATCCTCAGGACATTGTATGTAGACGTAGACGTTAGCTGAGCTCTAGTGTCTCTGTAACACACACACAAAGACACACACACACACACAGACATACACACACACACACTAGGGCTGACCTTCGAAGCTTTTTTTGGCAATCGAAGCTTCGGGGCCGAGCTTCGATTTTAATTCGAAGCTTCGAATTAAATAATTTATAATTATAATTATTATTTTTTTTATCTTATGTTGTGGGGCTTGTACAGCACTTTCGTAAACGTTTTTTTTCTTTTTCTTTTAAATGTGCTCTATAAATAAAGTGGATTGGATTAATTAATTAAGTAGCCCCTTTCGTGACTGTGACGCAGCCAACAAGGTTTCACTCAGCTGTGTGATTTAATTCAAGGTGGATCGCTGTTGTCGTTTGAACAACTTCAGATTTCATGGGAACTACCAATCCCCCAAATCAAGAATGGTTAATATGAATGAAGTAAGATTTTGATTATTTGAAATATGGCCTGTGTAGACTAAACTATGCACAGAATTATGTCAGTCTACAAGGTCCGGATTCTACATGGTCCGGCAATGTAGACCTTGTAGACTCCACTACAGACCAATTATCAGTGAATGTTCATGCATTTTTAAGAAGGGCTACTTCCACAAAAAAACAAAGAACTCACCAAAACATCTCAGTAGCACCTTATCTAAATGTTCTATTTCATATATGGAGATTCATATTTATTTATGTATTGCATGCATTTCTACATTTTATTTCCTATTTTGTTTATTCATCCCAGTATCTTTCTTTCTTATGTGTGGAATTCTATTCTACAAGGCATGTAGGTGTATATGTGTTTGAGGATGATATCCTTCAAACAGGCAATAGTGATGATATAATTTGGGCAGTGCTGAGCTGGGTTACTTTCCTCCAGTGTATTTGTCCTCCGGCCCCACCCAATGGCCACACACACACACACCGCGCACGCACACACACGAAAAAAAAAATGTAAACTTCGATTTTTTTTTGAATGTTCGAAGCTTGTGCCATCGAAACGAAGCTTGATGATATTGATAATCGCATTTAAATCTACGGATAAAACCAAAAAACCTGTTACTTTGCAGTTTGCACATCTCCCGGAGCAGCGTGTTCTCATGAGGTTATGGTTAAGATTAAGATTAGGGGGGCGGGGTTATGGTTATTGCTGGGAACAGGCGCATTCATAGGACATGCTACTGAAAGTAGGAGCTCATGACAATAGCCTGCCCAGAGACACACAGCCGTAGTCCAGTCTGCTTGATCTATGGACTCCAGCCCCTGACAAAATGGCCAGGCCACAGCACAACAGAATGAGCTAAAAGTAGATTTTATTTAGAGTTTTCAAGATAAAATTTAGTGAATTGATTTCAGTTTGTATCTGAAATCTTCAGCACATTTGAACAAAACCGTCCATAATACTGATAACCATGATCATTTTGGTCACTATAATCGTGATATGAATTTTTCATACCGTTACATCTCTACCAGAGATGTAACGGTATGAACCAGTGTTGCATACAGAATAGTAGGGGTGGGGGAGGGGATCGCAATATTTTGTGTGCTGATATTATATCCATACAGTGATGCCAAGTATCTATTATATAAAGAAGAAAATAAAAAAAATTGTTTGACAATCCAGTGATTCCCGACAGCGCTTAGGGCTGGGTGATATGGCCAACTTGTCATATCTAGTAGAAAAGACTCACGCACATCCAAAGTATAGTCACGGGTGCTTGGCTCAAATAGATATGTAAAGTTGTGGAAAAAAAGTCAGCACACCGTCTGCAGTGTTCCCAAGTTTAATATAATTTAACACTTGATTGATTGATTGAATTGATTGATTGATTGATTGATTGAAAACTTTATTAACAGATTGCAGAATGGGTACAATACAGTACAGCTCAATACACACAATTGTTAAGGGGATGCAGACCAGAGAAAGACTTTCGTCTTGTTTACATCAGGGTCCCCCATTTTCAATTCATCAGGACATATATGACATACATGACATACAGATAGTCAGTACTGCTACATCTATACATTTATGACATACCAGATTTGCAAATACAGTACTGTTTGTGATACAGAAGGAGTCAAGAAAAGGGAGTATATACATTTGATGTAGAAACTGTACATTGGAGGAGGTTGGGGGGGGGGGGGGTTGGGTACATTGGGATATTGACAACCATACTGGGTAATTTACATTGGAGGTGGTTGGGGGGGGGGGGGGGGGCACACTGTATAAACAAGTAAAACTGTACATTGAGGGGGGGGGGGTGGGAGACACTGTACAAACAAACAAAATTGTACATTGGACTATTGACAACCATACTAGGTAAATGACTGTACATTGGAGGGGGTTGGGTTAGGATATTTACAGGGGCCAGTGTTGAATTGCAGTCTCCCGTAGGTGTCCCTTGAGAGAGGTTTTGAAAGTGGGTAGTGATCCACATTCCTTTACAGCTTTGGGTAGGGCGTTCCACATTGATGTGGCATAATTGCGAAACGTGTTTAGTCCCTTATTTGAGCCGAATCTGGGTTTAACATGATTTGTGGAGCTCCCTCTGGTGTTGTGATCGTGGTATTCACTGACCTTTGGGAAGTATTTTGACATGTACATGGGTACCTTGGTCGTGTAGTGTATCTTGTAGACCAGGCCCATTGCAAGTTGCTGTACTCTGTCGTCTACTCTAAGCCATCCTAGGTTGTCAAAGTGGGCAGGGGTGAGGTGGGTTCTAGGAGTAAGGTCAAGCAGTAGTCTGACCAGTTTGTTTTGAGATGTTTGTAATTTTGTTTTTAGCGCCTTTGAGGTGCTTTGGTACCATGAGGTGCAAGCATAGTCGTAGTACCCCTGAATGAGTGCTCCTGCCAGAGTCTTCAGGGTATTCTTGTTTACCAGAGAGGAGATCCGGTACAAGAATCGAGTTCGTTGGTTGACTTTTTTTTATTACATTGGATGCCATTTTGTCACAGGAGAGATTAGCCTCTAGGATGGAACCCAGGTAGGTAATTTCATCTTTCCTTGTGACAATATTGTCACCCACTGTAACTGAGAAGCCGTCGGTCTTGCTGAGTTTGTTATTTGAACCGAAGAGAATGGACTCTGTTTTGCCCATGTGTAATGATAGTTTGTTATCAGCGAGCCATATGCAGATTCTGCCTAGTTCCGAGCTGAAGGTTTTTTCAACCTGTAATAACTTGTTCTTGTCAGAGACCAGCAGGGCTGAGTCGTCCGCAAACAGGAACAAGTTGCAGTCACAAGCTGACGACATGTAATTTGCATAAATTAGGAACAGTAGCGGTCCTAGTATGCTTCCTTGTGGAACACCACAGCTCACTGTGAGGGGGGGGGGTAGGGTACCGTTTACCTCCACCATCTGTTCCCTCCCCTCAAGGTAGGATTGCATCCAACAACGTTTCGGCCTCAAGTTCACACTTGAAAAAGGCCACAGGCCGAAACGTTGTGTTAAATTATATTAAACTTGGGAACACTGCAGACGGTGTGCTGACTTTTTTTTCCACAACTTGTCATATCACCATATCTTTCTTACCGGAAACATCACTGCCTGGTATGGAAACAGCACGGCACAGGACAAGAAGGCCCTACAGAGAGTGGTGCGCTCAGCCGAGCGTACCACGGGTATTGCACTACCTCCCCTGCAGGTTCTATACAACAAGAGGTGCAAATCCAGAGCCTGCAGAATAATGAAAGACCCCCACCACCACCCCAATAACAGCCTGTTTCAGCTGCTGAGGTCAGGCAGACGCCTGCGAACCCCAGCTACTAGGACAGAGAGGCTTAGGCTCAGCTTCTTCCCCCAGGCCATCAGAGTCTTGAACAATGCACATTGAGTACCACAGAACACTTAACTATGCACACATGAGCACACACACGACACGCACACTGTGCACGCTCACACACCAGCAGGCAGCCACTTTAACACTTTAACATGAGCGGGCACACACTCATGCCGCACACACCCACACTTATTTCCAAAAGGAAAGGCCACTTTAAATTAGTATTAGCAACAGTAACAGTGTATTGCACTACCAAAGCTACCTAGCATGTCCTATGCTCTGTAAATAACTATGTACAAATATCGAGATGTCACACCATGTTACCTGTTATTGCACAATGTTTTTGTATTGGATTCTATTATATGTTGTACCACTGTATTGCACATCGTTGCGGGCAAGACCACCCGCATTTCATTGTATACTCGTATGCCGTGACAAATAAAACTCTTGACTTGACTTGACTTGACTTAATTTTGAAGCTATAACGCCATATGAGTACAAATTACATGGGCTGTCCAAAAAGACGGGACTTATATGGTTTTTCAGTGCAAGGGTTAAATTATAAAATAAATATCTCTGGTCTATAAGCAATCGTGTATCTTGTCCAATCACAATGCACAGTTGGATATAGATGTTGTATACGGTCCAGCGTTTCCGTTAGCCGGTAATTACCGGTTTTTGACCGGCAAAATCTGTTGAAGTCCGACTTATTTAATATCTCCGGTCTTAATGTCCGGTGAAAATAATTCCCTGAGTCTAAGCACAATTTGATTATTTGAATTGTATTAAAATAGGCTAAAATTAAATAGCCTATGCGATGAACGAAACGATCATTACATTTGTTTCCTCGTTGCTTCTAATAATGACAACGACGTTGTCGGCGAGAGCTTAGTGCTGGTGTGCGGACTTTTGTGTGAAGCTGCAGAGCCAGAGAGGCAACGGCACAATGCAGTATTCCAGCAGTACTCCAATTTGGCCATTTTCAGCCAATGTTGGGTGGGGGGCGCTGCTGTGCGGTTCCCAGAAAAGAGCCAATAACAGCTAAATCAGCTTCTCTGCAGCGCCATACTCTTTGCAAATAAGTCGTTGCGAGGTGGAGAGAGTCGTCACGCAAACCACGATAATGTTGCCGTCTCTCTGCTTTCTCAGTTCTTCGCTTGATATAATTAATACAAATGTCCAATATAACGGAATTCGTTAGCTCATAAAAATGTGATTATAACAGACTGCTGTTTAGTGTCGGACCGACTGCCCACATACGCGGTCTATTTTAGTTCAAGTCAGCAGCAGCACGGAGTATCGAGGGACTTATTTTATTTGGAATATATTAATTAATGACTGTATACGCAAAAGTAGCCTAGTTTTAAGTAATAATATTATAAATCTACATGCCTTGAGGATGACATTCTTTATATTGCCTGCCTATCAATTGTTTTAAAGCTCAATAAACTATGACCGGAATTAATCTCATTTGTCCGGTAGATTGAAATCTTGCAGGTCACGGAGACCGGCAACAATTTTTTCTAACGGAAACCCTGATACGGTCATATGATTTGAGTTTAACATCTTTCCAATTTAGTGCCGTCTTGAAGTCATAATTCTCTAGTTAAATTCACAGTCAGAGAGGTTTGCTGGATAGGTTTTTAGTTAGTCTAAAGTGGGGCTGTATAGAAAAGTGCAAAGCATCGGCTGGACTGAACTTTGCCCCCTGGAATCCTCTCTCTGCTTTTGCTCAGCTGTTGTTTCCCAACAAGCTAGTGTTTTGATTATTTAGCTTGCCGGATAACCCGGACAACAATGTTAATGTGGCGCACGCAAATCATTAACCTACTGTATACGACTATACGAACAATAGTCAGGATGTTCTCCTCCATGCTCTATTGAGATAATCTTTCCAGGAAGCGACCTTTGCGATTGGAGGATCAAGAAAAGAGGGCGTGTTTTGAGATGGGTCAATTAGCCCTACATCTCTACTGTAGTGTTACACAAGTCACTGTCGCCATTTCCTCCTGAAGCTTTCATAAGCAAATGTACAACATGTAGACTGCTAGTAGGGTGGCACAGTGGTTAGCACTGCTGCCTCACAGCAAGAAGGTCCTGGGTTCGAACCCCAGCAGGGGGCCTTTCTGTGTGGGGTTTACATGTTCTCCCTGTGTTCGCGTGGGTTTCCTCCAAGTACTCCTACTCCAGTTTCCTCCCACACCATAAAGACATGCATGGTAGGCAGGGACTACAGATGGAAACTAGCTAATTAGCTAAAATCTAGCACATTTACATTGATGTGTAAACTGAAGATGTTCATTAATGTGCACTGTCCCTGGGTAAAAAAAGAAGTAAACAAACAAACTTGGTCTACTTCTGTTGTATATGGTGTTAAATTCACTTCAGTGTTTTGGCCGGGGTATATAAAGACATTTCAGAGAAGTCGGGTTAAGAAAGAAGTCATGATGGTTATTAGGCCTACCCTTGTCCAGATGATCTGACAGGCCAGTATTACTCTAAAGCGTTTTGCATCAACGCCCAGAATTTACTTAAAAATTCCAACCAATGTATTGGCCTAAATAGAGAGATGATAACCTAGTTGCTCTTTTGAGAACAAAAAAATTATAATTCCTGCACTTGTCTTCACATAATTCTAGGCCCAAGAACAATTCTGTATTGACTATATAGGGTAGAGCCCGACCGATACTGTATTATCGGGGCTGAGCTAGCATGACATCGCTGATATCTATGGATTCTTGGAGATCTCTAGTTTCATATGATGCCATCTTCGTGCTAGCTTAGAAAATTATTCCGTTAGAGCCCATAAAAGAGAGCTAATCAACGGGTAATAATATTGGTAACACACATCGATACTAGGGGTGGGACGATACATCGATCCAGATTGATATATCGATCTATTATCAATAATCAAATAGGATCGATGCAACGTAAAAAGATCGATTCATATTGCGATACTCTTATTTTGAAAATCCCATGGAGTGTCGTATCCGCTCGGCTCGGATCAACAGCACACAGCAGTAGCGTCTAGAGCGTCACTAGAGCAAGGCTAGTGTGCCTATTCTGCGACCCAAAACATGTCCCTGCTCTTTTATTCCGCAATCCTCGCCATTCCATTATGCCCACGTCGCGTTAAAGATCTAAATTAACGTTACGTTAGCGTAAGCTAACAACAAGCTAACCCAGAGAGAGAAGTGGGGACTGGGAAGGAGGGGGGTTACTGCATTCTCGAGACAGCGCCACTACCAGGATCTGGCCGGTACTGCACCTTCGGACTCCCAATATGCCTTTTCCAGCCAAAATACAGCTCTGTGACAGTGAATAGGATATTAATATCGAAAAACGAACCAAAAACAGTGAACAGGAGGTCTATTTGTATTAAAAACAATAGATTGTTTTTCATTTAAATGTCTGGAAGAGCTCAAAAATAAAAATGTCAAATGATATTTCCATTGCCTTTTCTTTTGTTGATTTAAATGTTACCGATTGTATTAAATGGGCATATAATATCGTCTCATATCGATCGCAGGCACCTGAATCGAATCGTATCGTGGCAGACTTTGTGATATCGGAAAATATCGTATCGTTGTCCAAAGAATCGATATCGTATCGTATCGTGATGAAACTGGTGATTCCCACCCCTAATCGATACCGTTATATAGGTGATAAAATGGAGCTCTGCTACGGGCTAGAGTCCTCTTACCTATAGCCTTGACATTCCGAGGGAACAGCTGCCGACAGGTCAGATCAAAACCATGATTTAGGCCTGAAGAGGTGAAACTGGATCAGAGTATAGAGGCCGTTCTAAGAACCTTTCAATTGGACTTAAAAATTGAAATAAAACCAGAGAGGTTTGAAGTAATATTTATCTCCTCAGTATCCATCAGGTATACACACACACGTATTGATATTCTGGGGTGTCATTTTAGTCTTGGAGTTAAATGCCTGCCCACTCATTAACACAGCATCACAGACCAGCAGCTGGTACAAGGAACATAGTGATACCTTCATGAAGTGGCACGATGGCAGCAGATGGTACCACCAACACTTGAGATAACGACTTGATGTTTGAATTGTGTGTGAATTATACTAGGTCATTTGGGAGGGTCATCTTTTTGTTAAAGGCAATCGCTGGTAACTTGTGCTACAGCTGGGAGGTTCTCATCAGCGTTGCGCACACTTCTGCTAATCAGCCTCATGCCGCAAAAGGGTGTGTGTGAATTAGTTTCCTCCTAGTGCTGATTAGTAATCTGTCGCATACAGCTTCTGCCAATCCCAAATGGTAAAATCCCTAGCAAGATGGAACACAATGTACAGTATTTTGGTAGATTGGGTTCTTTCTTTTTTAATGTA
Source organism: Notolepis coatsorum (assembly GCF_963971535.1). NCBI lineage: Eukaryota > Metazoa > Chordata > Actinopteri > Aulopiformes > Paralepididae > Notolepis > Notolepis coatsorum. The sequence continues at coordinate 93,775,153 of NC_140174.1, read as the reverse complement.
TTCTATTCAAATTGACTGACCCTTCCCTTCGTGAGCTATACTTTCAAAATTGGTTCAAACTAATTATCTTTTACTTTGTATTTGTTCGAACTTGAAATTGGGGGAAATGTGACAGCCTTATAACACATATTAGAATGGTATTTTGACACATGTTGCTGTTAAATAACGCAGCCTTCTGCGATTTGGATATTGCACTAGCCAGGGCTGTATTGTGATTTAGAATAATCGATTGATTAATTGTTCAGTCCTAGTTTTTTATTTAGTTTATTCATTTGTAAATTGTGGAGGTCTAAAAAGTACAGATATGACTAGAATGTAAGTACTTGTCTGAAATTGAACACAAGTTGGAGTAATGTCTAGAAAATTACTTAAAAAAAAAGATGCTATTAAAAAATAACTTTTAAATCAAAGTGACGTAACTAACTAATTAGTCACTTTCCACCTCTGGTTAATTGCCTGTTCTGTTTTGCTTGCTACATTATCGAGATAAGTTGCCGTTCATCAAGAGAGAAAAGCGTTGAGTAGTTAAGTAGGCAGAACTACTTGGATAACGAGGTTCCTAGAGGAGTAAAAGAGGATTAAACTGTTGGGACATTAGGCTGATTACAAGATTCTCTCAATCAGGCCTACTTATGTCAGGAAGAAATCTGCACATAGACTGCACTGGTGGGTTTTGTAGCCCTCAAGCTCCTAAATCTGTATTTGACGGAAATTAAATGGATATTTTATTGTTGAACAGAAGGAAACGTATGGCAAGATGCTGAGGGAGATAGGCTTGGCCTGCTGTACCTCCCGAGCCGCTCCATTAACAACATGCTTTGTGCGCCAGTTAACTTGGCATAGTAGAGTATAACAAAAAGCTGCCCAAGGCCTGGGAGGGACATTTCTCTGAGAGGACCAAGAGTGCTGCCAAGAGCACTTAATGACAGAGAACTGTGACTTCTTCTCTCAATGGGACCTTCCTGGCTAAATAAAGGATTAATGAAATAAAAGTATTTAAAAAATAAAAATAAAGGTGCCACCGCAGAGACTCTGGGATTGAATCCAACTGTCAGCGGTACCTCCGGCTTGGTCAGTCGTACATTGGAGGTGGTTGGGTGGGTGGTATTCCAGCTGGTGACTGAAGGGTGGCTGGTATTACATCCACAGTGCCCACCATCCTGCCCAAGTGCAAGGCACTGAACCCGCACTGCACTGCGAGCGACCCTGCGCTCTGACCTATCTGATGAGATATGTGTGGGGGACTGTGTATGTAACTAGGAGAGAAATGTTTTAAAGATTTCAACATTTGTGTACATTGACAACAATAATATGAATAAACTTTATTTGTATAGCACCTTTCATATATGCATTTCAGCCCAAAGTGCTTCACACCAGTGATGTACAGACAAAATAGACATAGGCATAAAATTTGCATAAAATTGGCATAATTATAGACGGGCATAAAATGAGCAGAGAATTGACATTAAAAAAAAAAGGATTTCTGACAACATGAAAAGTGAAATAATCTTCTTAACAAAATCAGAAGAAATGTTGTGTGTGATCAAATCCCTTTTATTTTTCTTTCCAGACGAGGATGCAGAGCCTCCAGCCTGACCCTAAAGCCCAGTACAGCGGTGTGTACGAGGCCCTGAAGAGGATCATGCGTACGGAGGGGTTCTTCAGACCGCTGAGGGGCCTCAACATAACCATGGTGGGGGCCGGACCCGCCCATGCACTCTACTTCGCCTGCTATGAACGCATCAAACGCACCCTCAGCAATGTCATTCACAACGGAGGCAACAGCCATTTAGCCAACGGTAGCATTCAGTCTCCCTTCCAGCTTTCAAACACAATTCAGTTCATTCATTCTCAAAGTGACTCCTTGGATGTCAGGCTAAGGGGGGGGGGGTGTATCAGGGCTGTACGCTAAGCTTTTTCACTAGGGGCACACTTGCCCCTAAATGAGAAATTTAGGGGCAAAAAAAATTTTTTAGGGGCAAATTTTTAAATAACAATTTTACCATTATTTATATCGATTGTTTTTGATTTATAAAAAAAAAAAAAAATTATTTTATATATATATTTTTTAATAAAATATATATATTATATAATCATACTTGTAGTTGTATTATCTGCGAGACATCGCCACCACGCAACAAGTCTAAATGCTCGCTATATGCAACCAGTCGTACTGAGTAGCCTCCAGCTACGGCCAGGATTCTCCGGAGCTGCAGCTGGGCCCTATACTGTAGCCTCCAGCTACGGCGAGGATTCTCCGGCGCTGCAGCTGGTCCCTATTGACTATATTCAGCGTGCCCTCAGCTCGAATACGCATCGACTCAGTGTTATAAGACATTGATATCAGGACGGAGCTATCTGAACTATTTAGTTTAATGGGACGTTTCGTTTTGAACAGTAAGCTAACGCAAGCTATCATGCACTACTAGACTTACTGGAGCATTTGTTGATAGCTATCAGTAGCTAGCCGGCTGGCAGGCTCACCGAGGTCCCAGTGTTTACAACAGCCACGGTTGCGAGAGGGCTGGAGGAGGAGCAGACGCCGCAGCTCTCTCCGTGTGTCTGAGTTCAGTTCAGTTCAGCTCACTATAGGAGGTCGAACGCGTCGAAAATATGAAGCAATACTAACTTTACTTTTCTTCATAGCTAAATCAGACAGTCAGCCAGTCTATCAGAGTGAGTGCTCAGTCGATTGTTCCCGCTGATCATACCTGCTGAGTGCTCACTGCTCAGCTCGCGTGAGTGACGTCATCGCGTCATCACACGCCTTGGATAATTTAGGAGTGAAATGCGAATCCAAGGCTTGAAAGCACTACTCGCAAGCCCGCCCCCAGATAATATTTACCAATCGCAACGGCCAATTAAAGGGGCAATTCGCGACGATATCATCGCAGTGTACAGCCCTGGGTATATAACCTGGGAATTTAATCATTATTGTTCTGTACGTATATTGGCTTTGGTATTTTTATCTTTTATCTGCAAGCCAGTTATTACTCATTACGTGATTATTGCTCATAGTCAATGTTTTCGTGCACGTCTTGCTTTACGAGTTCTGTTTACCAACAGGTATTGCAGGCAGCGTGGCCACTGTTCTACATGATGCTGTCATGAACCCAGCTGAAGGTAAGATCATCTAGGAAGCTGTTTCAATTCAAGTCAAAATTAATGGTGATCTTGCGGTTTGTAGCCATAACACTGGCTATGTGTAAAGTTAAAGAGATTATGTCACTTTCACTTACCGCGCAAATTAGTGAAGCAATTCACGGCGAATGCCATAAAATCCTAGTCCCACATACCTCTTTATCCCTGAAGCATAGCTGGTCTGGAAGGGCATTTTTCACCCCCTCAATCCAAAAACGCACACATGAACTGACCTTATGGCAGGCTGCAGGGATCTCTCCATGGTCCTGATAGCAGAGAATATACTTTGTTTTCAAACATCCGTATATGTGTGGACAGGGGCATCGGTCATGATGTTAACCGTTTCGGGGCCAACCACGGACATGTCCGTGTTTCGGATCCAACGGTAGAGGGCCAACCACGGACATGTCCGTGGCAAGGTTGTTTTGGCTTTTATTCCATTTTAATAACCTACTCAATGTCACCGAGCGGCACTGCAGATTTACCCTACTCTTGGAATTCGGAAAAGTGCATTACCGGCCAGATCCTCGTAGGGGCGCTGTCTCGATAATGCAGTGTTCCCTGTGGCAGAACAGTCTTTTATTTTTCTTGACTTTGAATGGACTTTCCTGCTAGGCTGAATCTATACGTGTAGCATGTAGCATGGAATACCTTTTGCGACGCCGAATTCACTATGCAGTAAAGGAATATATCATCAGCCAATGGACATATCGATCTACCAGATGGCGATCGATAACTGGGAGATTCTTTTTGCAGTCCAACCGGCCCACGGTAAGATCTTTTTCACGTAAATTACAGGCCAATCAGGCCTTGCTCTCATACTCAACCAGGCGATCAGCGAATGTGGCTACTGAGGCTAACGCCGTTATTGGTAATCAATAATCAGAAACAACGTCCCCCGACCCCCCCTTTCATGTATTCATGGTGGACCATGAATACCGACAATATGCATTTTGATTTTTAGCTCTAGCTTCTGTAGTGCCGAAACGCCATTCGATTTAACGTTATTAGCTATTAGCCTTATAACTAGCGTTCCAGGAAATATACCAGACCAATCCCATATAATGTTTATATTCAAGACGCTATAAAATGGGAACGTATTGATGAAAAAATTATTTCTTTAAGCCATTTTGAAGGGACGTTTATGGTGTCAGTTGACAATGAGAATGGACAGATGGCAATACTATAAAGCAGTGGTCACCAACCTTTTTAAGCCCAAGATCACTTGTTTCTTTTGGTGAAGGCAAGATCTACCTATTGAAGCGTTGAGAGAAAAAGACAGCCAAGATTGTACTTTAAACTAAATGACTTTTATTTGCCTGTATTCTAATTACTATTATTAACATTGACAAACATATTTACAATTAGCATTTTATAAAGTAGAACTGTAATGTGTACTTTCTCAGTCAGTGCTAAGTGCAGTCAGTGCTAAGTGCAGCATCACTTTTAACACCAGAACAAAAGTAGAACTGTAATGTGGACTTTCTCATATTATTAACATTGACAAACATATTTACAATTAGCATTTTATAAAGTAGAACTGTAATGTGTACTTTCTCAGTCAGTGCTAAGTGCAGCATCACTTTTCACATCAAAACAAAAGTAGAACTGTAATGTGTACTTTCTCAGTCAGTGCTAAGTGCAGTCAGTGCTAAGTGCAGCATCATTTTCACATCAAAACAAAAGTAGAACTGTATGTGTACTTTCTCAGTCAGTGCTAAGTGCAGCATCACTTTTCACATCAAAACAAAAGTAGAACTGTAATGTGGACTCTCAGGGTAAGATCTAAAAAAAAATATATATTTTAAATTTTCAGGAAAGATCTACAGGGACAGTCTCAAAGATCGACCAGTCGATCGCGATCGACGGGTTGGTGACCACTGAAGTATAGATTTAGCTCTACAAACAGCCTCACACACAATGAATATTTGTTATGATAAGGTGGCCGTATAGAGTGGGTCCGTCTATTACTCGTGGCCGTCAATGTGTTAACGTACCACAACACAGACATAATAGTACCTTTTCTAAAATATCTGTACACGTGTGCACAAGGTGCCTCGGAGACTCCTACATGACGTCTTGCCGAGCTCGTACCATGGACTATAAGCCGCATGTGTTTTAATGTTTAATTACCATATGTAAGGAGTGGAGCCTGCGGCTTAATTTGACTCAACACGGGAAACCTCACCCGGCCCGGACACGGAAAGGATTGACAGATTGATTGCTCTCTCGATTCTGTGGGTGGTGGTGCATGGCCGTTCTTATATTGAGCTTTAAGTTCCCACCTCTACAGAGAATGACTCCCATTGGGACACAATACTGTCGGACAAATAACAAGAATTAACTCATTTACAAATTGTATTAAGTAAATAAGGGAACAGATAAATAACATTTCAATGCAGTAAAAAAAAGCAATATTTCGATTTTCGGGTTTTGTCCACATATAAGCCGCACCGTTATATAAGCCGCAGGGTCGAAAAATGCGGGAAAAAGCCGCGGCTTATAGTCCGAATAGTACGGTATATAGAAAAGAGACCGATGATGCATACATCACAGAGGTAAGGGAAATAATTAAAACACACATCAAACAAACAACCAAATAAAATGACACTATGTAACAACGTTTGCTGCAATATTATATATATATTAACATATTGTTCTAAATAAATAATGATAATAAATAATTCGATGTTTGAATAATTTTTATTTATTTTTACAACCGAGGTAGGTAGATTACATTTTTAGAGACTAAAGTGCTGAAAAAAGGTACCGTTGGCTACCAATATCGATTCACAGGTACCGGTATCAAACCCAACCTATAGTGATCAGCGGTGATGTGTGATCAGCTGGACTCTGCGGTGGTGTGGTGTCACAGCCTCACCGTGGGAAGCTCTACCTTCACTGCATCTGAAATGGGGACCGAATGGTTAAATGGGGCAATTTTCAACACTGCTCATCTAGTCTTAACTAGCATTTATCCCACTTCCAGGCACCAGCAATATGTGTTCTGTTTACATACTGTTGTCACGTAATGTAGTGAAATGGGACAGTTCAGAAGCTGCAACAACATCTCTTTGTAGGTTGATGCGTGTATTGGTTTGTAGGTTTATGTGTATTGGTTTGTAGGTGGATGTGTGTATTGGTTTGTAGGTGGAGGTGTGTACCGGTTTGTAGGTGGATGTGTGTATTGGTTTGTAGGTGGATGTGTGTACCAGGGTTAGGGTACCTGCCTAACTGAGTTAGCCGGATAATTTTCAGGATAACTTGACTTAAGCCAAATCTTTCGGTTCCCGACGCGTGATTGTCTAAATCACTATGGCAACAGATCCAGAGCAGGTTTAGTTGAGTTAGCTGGATATAAGCTGGCCACTCCCTCGGAAAAAAATTGCAGCTCCCTTCCTCAGAGATTGATTGATTGATTGGAAACTTTATTAACAGATTGCAGAATGGGGTACAATACAGTACGGCTCAATACACACAATTGTTAAGGGGATGCAGACCCAGAGAAAGACTTTCGTCTTGTTTACATCAGGGTCCCCCATTTTCAATTCATAATGACATTTATGACATACACAACATACAGATATATATCATGACATTTATGACATGCATGATATACAGTACTGTTACATTTGTGACATACAAGATATGCAAATATACAGTACTGTTAAACAGAGATCCTAACAGAAAATATATATACGAGGGGGAGGAAACTGTACAGTGGGAGGGGGTGTTTGGACATTTTTACGGGGGCCAGTTTTGAATTGCAGCCTCCCGTAGGTGATCCCATTATACCATTCTGAATAATGTTTTCGCGAGATGAATGTATTGGTTTCATAGAATGTGTGAAATAGGCCTATAATTAAAAACAATTAAAATTAGGGATGTCCGATATTATCGGCCGATATTGGCATTCAATCGGAAAATATCGGTATCGGTTTTAAATAATTTTTTATTTATTTTTTTTACATTTATTTAACCTTTATTTACCCAGGCAAGCAAGTAAGAACAGATTCAGATTTTATTTATTGTCAAAAGTATGCATAATGTTGTGTTAATTCCATGACAAGAGATATGTAATGTTAATTACCTGAAATTATTCCGTTTTTGGGGGGGGGGGGGGGGGGGGAAACCCTGCATATATCGGTATCGGTTGATATCGGTATCGGAAATTAAGAGTTGGACAATATCGGTATATCGGTATCGGTAAAAAAGCCAATATCGAGCATCCCTAATTAAAATACATTAAACTGGTAAAAGAAATGCTTTTGAAATGTAAAATAATAGACCTAAAATGCTGATAATAAATTATATTCAGCCTATAGTTGGGGGCCTTAGGAATATTTTCGTGCAAATTTGTGCAAAAGCACCAAATTTGGCCCAGATGTAGCCCAGAGTATGCTCAATTGATTCAGCCAGGGTGCCCGAGCCGGCGACCCCCGGGGCCATCCTGGTGGCCAAATCAATATGGCTGCTGTCCGAAAAAGGTCTTGGCTATATCTTTTGAACCAAATTAACTAGAAATACAAACTTGGTGTCTATTTTATGTTTTTTGACTATTAGAAACACATTGGAATGCTTATCTTTACAATTGGGTGTGTCTGGACCCCTAATTTGCACATTTCCAAGATGGCGAGTACCCGAAAGTGAGTTTTACCAGAACTTTTGTTTTTTCTGTCTATAAAAGTGAAATTCTATATAACATATAATTATATTAGAATCAGAATCAGACACGTTTATTGTCAGGCAATATTTATAATGTCAAATAAACCTAAACAACAATTGGTTGTCAGGGTTAACAACAACAACAAAGGCGAAAACATGACAGAACAACAATAAATACCACACAATACAGAATCATACCCCACATTAGCCCAAAATGACAATCCACATACTGTACCACATCAAGGTGCTCAGTCTATAGATATAAGTTTATGGAGGTGCGGCTGGGTGGTGCAGCGGAGATTGCGCTCGTCACCAATGCAAGAGACTCCGGTCTCGAATCCGGATGTCAGCATTGCCTCCGGCTTGGGCCAGCCGTCATACTAACTCATTGGCAGAGTTAGAGGGTGGAGGTCGATGGGTGGGGATTGGACGTTGTGGACAGCGACTCCTACAGGTCGGTTGGGGGATGCCTGCACAGCAGAGACAGGAAATAGCGGGGGTAGTGTGAGCCTCCCATGCGTTACACCTCGCCACAGAGTCCGCGCTGGCAGGTGAAAAGATGTGACAGGCTGCCTCCTCGTGTACCGGAGGGGACACGTGATGCAAGGCTTCTATCCTCCCTACAACCGACCAGTGGGGGGCATAGTCGAGCAACGTTCAAGACAGGGGATGGGAGAATTGGAAACTCGAAATTGCGATGGGAGAAAAATAGAAGAATAAGGAGAAAAAGTGGATACAAAAATATATATAAGTATATGGGGATGGATGTGCTCAGTCCTTTTTATTTACCAGTGTGAGTGATTGTGGATAGAAGTGACGATTTTTATATCATAATCACACAACCAGATTACTTATTGTTGTCTCACTGTAGTCTCAACCCTCATTGTTGGTACAGGCACCCTCACAGCAACATATTGAGGTGCAATGGACTCCAGCTTTAAAGCATTTGCAGCGCCCTCTACATGACTTTTTGCAGCCGCAGTGGAGGAGAATGCTGCAGGCTTTACTAGATGAGTCCAGTAAGGTTCCCAACTCTTCTGTCTGGATGACCGCCAGCTCATCTGTGTGGTGTGTCAGTCCTCCAGAAAACACAAGAGCCACAACAGCTGCCCCATAGATGAAGCTTTGGAGGATCACAAGGTATGGCAAAATCATTATTGTATTCATTTATTCAATCTTTAATTATACTACCAGGAGACAATCTACCCAGAGACATACTGATTATTAAAAAAGATCAGGACGCGCTAGAGCCACCCAAGGATACTTCCTTTGAGATGAAGGAGGAGCCCACAGACCAGTGAGAGCAATCTGTTTGTCGAAGCAGAAATAGTCCTGCCTCTGGTTCTGTGTCATCGTCTCCTGTGCCTTTTGATGTTGGTTTGTTCATTTGATACAAGATTCCTTTATTGCCACACAACCAGGTTGGTGGTATTCTTGATCGGTACAGAGTGTAATAGCTCTACAATACATGAAACTGGAACATAGATACAAATGGATACATAATACAGTACAACATGACACAATAAATACATAAATACAGCACAGCACGACACAGCACAATATAAACACATGGAAGAATCTAGTCCATCAGGTCAGGAGCTTGGTTAGTGTGGGGGCGGAAGGGGGAGAGGGGGGCCAAGGGAGTTCAGGGTCCGAATGGCGGTAGGGAAGAAGCTGTCCTTGAAGCGGGTGGTTTTTGAAAAGATGGACTTGAAGCGGGGGGGGGGGGGGGGGGGGGGTGCTGGGTGTGAGGGGTCCTTAGCAATTTTCTGGTGCGGGTGGTTGTGCGGGAGGTGAAGATGGAGTCAAGGGAGGGAAGGTCGCATCCTATGATTTTGGAGGCCTTGTTAATGATGCGCTGAAGTTTTTGAATGGGGAGTTTTTGTGCAGAACTGTAGTTTTGGAGGTGTTGAGCAGGATGTTGTTGATGGAGCACCATCTCGCTGCTCTGTCCACCTCTCGCCGGTATGAGGTCTCGTCGTTGTCTGTGATCAGGCCGAGGATGGTGGTGTCGTCTGCATATTTAAATTTTTTTAATGAGCTGTCCAGGGAGATGAGTTGGTTGGTGTAGATGGAGAAGAGCCAGGGGGAAAGGACGCAGCCCTGTGGGGCACCAGTGCTGAGTGTCAGGGAGTGGGATGTGAGGTTGTTCACCTTGACTTTTTGGGTTCTCTTGTTGAGGAAGTCAAGGATCCAGTAGTTTATGGCCGGGTTGATGTTCATGTCCTGAAGTTTGGAGAATAGTTTGTTGGGTGAGATGGTGTTAAAGGCTGAACTAAAATCGATAAACAGGATGCGTGCGTATGTGTTGGGGGTTTCTAGGTGTAGGAGTGTGTGGTGGAGTACTAGGCTAATGGCATCCTCTACTGACCTGTTGGCACGGTATGCGAATTGATATGGATCTAGTTGAGATGATATGACGGTTTTTAGGTAGTCTAGGACCAGGTGCTCAAATTATTTCATTGCTGATTGATTAGTTCCTTTAAATTCCAAAATGGCGGTGTCTCATTGTGAAGTGGATCTGTCTTGTCCCGTGTGCCGTCACATCTATACAGATCCTGTTGTCTTGTCGTGTGGCCACAGCTTCTGTAAAGCCTGTCTGCAACAATACTGGACAGACGGAGAAGACAAGAGCTGTCACTTTGTAGGGAAATCTCTTCAATGTTAAATCCTCCTCGTAACTTGGCTTTGAAGAACCTGTGTGAGGCCTTCAGGGAGAGAAGCCAGGGAGCTCCAGCAGGTTCTGAGGTGCTCTGCAGTCTGCACGGTGAGACACTCAAGTTAATTAAGGGCATTTCTCTGTCCTTGCTGTGACGTATTGCGTCAGTCTTGCCGCCATATGCATTGTACTTCTGACATTGGGTGATGAGACTTGCTATTTTCGTTCTCGGTTTCAGGTTGGCATCTTCTGTATTAGCTGCACAGAATTTGAGGAGTGCTGGACCCTGGAGGACGATATCATTGAACACTCGTAAGAGTTCGGCAACGGATGTTGTGAGACAGTTAATAATAATAATAATATCTTAAATTTATATAGCGCCTTTCAGGAGACCCAAGGCGCTTAACAGGAGTGGGCAGCTAAGGGAGGGAACAGGAAACAACGTAACAACAAAATAATAATCAAAAGGAAAGAAAGAAAATGAAAAAAGGGGAAATCAGGCAGAGTAATTTACAAATTTGGTGAAGAGGTGAGATTTGAGTTGGGATTTGAAGGAGTGCAGGGATGTAGCATTACAGATGTTTCAGAGTTCCAGAGGGTGGGTGCGGCCACAGAGAAGGCTCTGGGACCAACAGTCCGCATGTTGGTGGTGGGGATGGAGAGGAGACCGGAGTCAGAGGACCGCAGCCTCCGGGGCGGGATGTAGGAAGTCGGCTAGGTACCGGGGGGCAAGGGAGTGAAGGGCTTTGTAGGTGATGAGGAGGATCTTGAAAATGATGCAGGCCTTGACTGAAAGCCAGTGGTGCCAGGACTTGGTGACGGTGAGAACCCTGGCAGCAGAATTTTGCACATATTGTAACCTGTTAAGGGCATTGCTGGGTAGCCCTATTAGGACAGAGTTTGCATAGTCAAGACGGGAGGTGACGAAAGCGTGAATGAGAGTCTCTGCTACAGAGTCGGGAGAGATGGCCAGAGTCTAGAAATGTTCCTGAGATGAAAAAAAGTTATTGTTTTTATGTGGGAATGAAAGGAGAGGGTGGAGTCCAGTATGACGCCCAGGTTGCGAACTTCTGGGGAAGGGTGGATTAGGCAGCCATCCACTTCAAGGAGGAGATCTCCAACCTTCCGAACAGGGGGCGAAACTAGAGCCCGCCAAGCGCCATTGGTGATACGTTTTTACGTTTGGCGACTCCCACTGAGAGGTCTGCCCGCCGTGTGGCGGGCAATCAAATAGTCATGTGAAAACCGAAAATCATGATCCAATTCTGAGCGGACTTCTCACTTGCTGTCTCAGCACAGACACGCAGTGCATTGCTGCTCCTACCCCTCCCGCACCTGTTTCCGTATGCTGCTGCATGTAAACAGAGCCTCGGACAGTCACCGTGACTGACGTTAGTCTAGTCAGAGGGACCTCCGTGAGCTAATGTTAGCTACTGTTACAAAATGACCCAGTCAACTATTCACTTTTAGTTTAATACATGAGGCATTGTGTAACGTTATCCAGCCGGCTAGCTACTGATAGCTCCCGACATCAACAACTGCTCCAGCAAGTGTCCAGTGCATAATACCTCCGTTGGCTAGGTAGCTCATGTTAGCCCACGTTAGCTCACTAGTCACTACGAAATGTCCCAGTAAACTAAATAGTTCAGAGGCCTTGTCCCAACGCCATCCAGCTGTAGCTACAGATGGCTCCTGACATCAATGTCCTACAACATGCGTATTCGAGCCCCTGGCTTACATCGCATGAGGGCTGCTGAATAGGGTCCAGCTGCAGCGCAGGAGAATCCTTTCATGCTGAATGTAGAGTTTAGGGGACCAGCTGCAGCGTCGGAGAATCCTTGCTGGAGCTGGAGGCCACTTGAGTATACACACAGACAGTGGAGCTGTTTGCAGACAGCGAGGTGGCGATGTCTCGCAGATAATACAACTACAAGTATGATTATAATATATATATTTTATTATAAAAAAAATTATATAAAAGAATAATAATAATTTTTTCAATCAAAAAAAAGTTGGCAGGTAAGAAATATGCTTGGCGTGTAGATTCTTCCCATCTACCCGCCACTGGCCGGTGAGTAAAAAATTTTATTTTCGTGCCCTGCTTCCGAAGCAGTGACTGCTTGGCCACAACCATGAGCTCAGTCTTCTTGCTATTTAACTTCAGGAAATTGGATGACATCCAGCCATTGATGTCAAGGAGGCAGTTGACGAGGTGCTGTGGGGGGAGAGGAGTGGAGGGTGAGGTGCTGATGTAGAGCTGAGTGTCATCAGCGTAGGAGTAGAAATTGAGACCATGTTTCCAGATGATGTGACCAAGGGGGAGCATGTAGATTGTGAAGAGGAGTGGACCAAGAACGGAGCCCTGCGGCACACCTTGGTTGACTGGGGCAGGGGTGGAGGTGGAGTTGCAGATGGAGATGAACTGTTTTCGGTCAGTGAGGTAGGACTCGAACCAGGTGAGAGCAGTCCCAGTAACACCCAGGTGGTCAGAGAGGCGGTTGAGGAGAATGGAATGGGAGACCGTGTCAAAGGCTGCAGATAGATCCAGGAGGATGAGGAGGCTGATGTGACCGGAGTCTGTGGCAATGAGAAGGTCGTTGGTAACTTGGTGAGGGCAGTCTCGGTGCTGTGGTGTTTCCTGAAGCCGGATTGAAAGGGTTCATAGAGCTCATGGTTGGACAGGTTGGGCAGCCACGGCTCCTTCCAGGATCTTGCTTAGGAGAGGAAGGTTGGAGATCGGCCGGTAATTCCCAAGGTCAGATGGGTCCAGACAGTGGTGCAGTGGCAAATTGACAGTAGGTCAAACGCTCCACGCGCGTGCGCGCGCATGCACAGTTTTTTTGGCACAGATATTTTTTTTAATTTTTTTTTGCTGCATACTTATATATATTTTTTTTTTAAAAGATGTTTTTTTTTTACAAACCGCTTGAATCATAGCCACGTTAATAATGCTTGTAATAAACCAAACCGTTTGTAAATCCGTCAATATTTCAGCGAGTTATGAGTATTTTTGTCTGTGCAGCTCACTCACTCTCACTCAAGGCTAACTGGAGCAAGATGGCGGCGGTTCAGTGACGTCGCTCTCCATTGGCCGGCAGCGCGGGCAAGCTATCTAGTGTTCTATATATATCTATGCCTATATCTATGTCTTAAAGTGTTGCGGTCCTGAGAGTGTTGGTGCTCTCGTCCTGCAGCTGGATACTATTGCCTCACAGCGCGGCCGTCAGCGCGCGGCCCAGAGAGCGCCGCTGGCTCTGCGGCTCTGCAGCTGCATGCTTCTCCGGGAGTCCGGTTGGATAATGCCATGTAAAAAGTCGCATGCCTGACATATCGGCATGTAACTCGAGAACCGAGGCACGGATTTTGGCGATCCAGATGGCATTCGAACGGCAACGAATAGCGCTTTATTCGGTAATTTATATGTTCGGCGAAAAATGCAGCCCCGAGCCTTCAGATGCTCGCAAAGGGCCGTGAAACTGAAACTGAAAAACAGTGAAACCCCAGACATTTCGATGAATTAATAAACCCCCCCCGGACGCCCCGGACAGGGCGTGAAAAGAGGACATGTCCGGGCAAAAGAGGACGTTTGGTCAGCCTACTCTACCTGTGCTTTTGTTATGGAAAAAACGGTGGCCGCGCCGAGCCGGTACTTAGTTACAACGAATGGGAACAGCGGATTTTTGTGTGCGTGACTGCGCGTACACGCGGGAACATTTCCGTGCGCGATTGCGCGTACTTCAGCCTCAGTGAGTGAGGTATCACAGCGTGATACCGAGTGATACGAGCGCTGCAAGCCTGGGTCCAGACCAGGCTTCTTCAGGATGGGCCTGACTGAGGCTGTCTTGAAGCTAGAGGGTACCCTGCCCGATTCCAGGGAGGAATTAATTATTCCCACGATGGTAGGGCACACGTCAGGTAGGCCAGCTTTGACCAGGACTCTGGGTAAGGGTTCAAGGGAGCAGGTGGAGGCCATGGCCTTGGTGACCAGCTTAGCCACCTGGAGAGCGTCGATGGGAAGGAGCCGTCAAATGTGTGGCCTGGTTGTAAGCAATACTTGTGTAAAACCAAGGCGGCCCTCATCAACATAATCGCCTCATCCTGATCAATCTGTTTGGAATCATGACCTCTAGCTACTCTCTTAGCCACTTGTTCCTTGTTTGTGATGTATGTGTCCCTCCCTTTCTTGTGTTCACTCCATTCAGGCAGATATTTGAGGAGCTGTTGCTTGAATCTTGTTGTGTGGGGTTCATAATCAAGACACAAATGCGAAATGGGTCAATATTGAAACGGAAACGTAAAAGTTAAGGTAAAACTCATTTTCTGGGAACTGCCATCTTGGAAATATGCAAATTAGGGGTCCAGACACACCCAATTATAAATATAAGCATTCCAATGTGTTTCTAATGGCCAAGAAACATAATATAGACACCAAGTTTTTATTTGAAGCTCATTTGGTTCAAAAGTTTTAGCCGAAACCTTTTTCGGAGGGCGGCCATATTGATTTGGCCACCAGGGCGATCCCGGTGGTCGCTGGCTCGGGCGCCCTGGCTGAATCATTAGAACATACTCTGAGCTACATCTGGGCCAAATTTGGTGCTTTTGCACAAATTTGCACGAACTTAGCCTCATATAGCCCTAAGGCCCCCAACTACTATGGATTTCCTACATACTGCACGACAGCTGTTTGAGCTGCGGGATGAGGCGCGCTTGTTTCTGATGGAGAATGCGTCCCAGCTCGCTGCCCACCTCCGATGCCGACTAGATATCAATTGAGGGGGAATACACACAGCTATACCTACCTATTCGAAAAAACATTATCTCCACTGACTTATATAAAAAATAAGTACAGATCACGTCTGAATGAATGTGGAGGATGATCTCCGAGTTGCTGTCTCCAAAATTAAACCCAGACTGGACATATGCCCATCCATCTCATTAGGTGAGTTGAACATTATAGCCTTCTAAATGAAACACGCTATATGTATTCATTTTATGGTTGTTTGATTATTGTGTTATTTTGTGTAGTTATTGTGCGTGTTAAAAGCCTCCAATGCATATGTGTGCGTGTGAACGTTTGCATGTTTCAACCACCTCTATAATAGTGGGGGTCGCGGCTCTCTGACACCGTTATTTCAGGGTGTCGCGGCCTGAAGACTTTAGGAACGATGTATTTATTATATTACATGATACCTAAGCGCATACAGTACAGATATCATAAGTATCTATTAATTCATATCAATTAGATATACTCTTTGGGCTTGTTTTTGTATACTTATTCTGAAAGAGTTGAAATAATTATTTTCGCTAGCAAGATCTCATTCGATTATTCATTCCATTAAGCCTATTGCCAGCAGGCACATTTAAATAAATATAATCTGATTGATTGGGGTAATGAGGGACTTAAAATATGCCTATAGATATGCATTTAACTTGTCTGCGAGGCTATTGAGCCGTACTGTATTGTACCCATTCTGCAATCTGTTAATAAAGTTTTAAATCAATCAATGCCGTTAGAAAATCAGGATTTCTGCGATCGACACCTGCTGTCTTTTCAGGTGAGGCGGCAGCGCGCAATTATCCTGAGTATCAAGTCTGGTTCTAATTAACGAGACTGAATCAGCGTTCGAGGAACAGGGAAAGCCCGGATTCAAACATCGGGTTAATTGAATCTGGATAATGGGACTTTTGATCGACTTAGTTGAACCAGGTACGGGGAATAGGGCCCAGGTTTGTAGGTGGATGTGTGTACCAGGTTTGTAGGTGGATGTGTGTATTGGTTTGTAGGTGGATGTGTGTACTGGTTTGTAGGTGGATGTGTGTATTGGTTTGTAGGTGGATGTGTGTATTGGTTTGTAGGTGGATGTGTGTATTGGTTTAGTTTAGTTTATTCGGATCTCCATTAGCCATTGCCACAGGCATAGGCTACTATTACTGGTGTCCACACAATCAATACAATACAATAAAATCAATACAATACAATAAAACAATACAATACACCTCAATAACACAAACAAATATTATATAATAAAATATCTAAGTTCACCAATCACACATACCCATCTACTCAATCATGTTTCAAGGCATATATGTTCACTTAAAGTACAACAATACATCTCAATACAACATACAAATATATAAAAAATCTAAGTTCACCAATCACACATACCCATCTTCTCAATCAGTTGGTATGTGTGAACCAGGTTTGTAAGTGTATCTTTGTGTATACTGTTTACTTTTCTCAGATTGTATTGCCTATATTTATTGTCTTTCTATTACCCTGCCCATACCTGTACCTCCCCTCCCCCCTCCATAAAGGAATCTCTTATCAGGGGTTTGTTTGTAACACTGTGCCCTTTGTTCTGTGCCGTGCCCCAGTGGTGAAGCAGAGGATGCAGATGTACAACTCCCCGTACAAGGGCCTGTGGGACTGCCTGCAGAGGGTGACGCGTGCCGAGGGCGTCGGGGCCTTCTACCGCAGCTACACCACGCAGCTCACCATGAACATCCCCTTCCAGGCGGTCCACTTCATCACCTACGAGCTGCTGCAGGAGCGCCTGAACCCCCACAAACACTACCACCCGGGCAGCCACATCGTGTCCGGGGCCGTGGCCGGGGCCGTGTCTGCCGCCATCACCACCCCGCTGGACGTCTGCAAGACCCTGCTGAACACGCAGGAGAACGTGGCGCTCAACTCCGTGCACGTCAGCGGCCACCTCACGGGGATGGCCAACTCCTTCAGGACGGTGTACCGGCTCGGCGGCGCGGCAGCCTTCTTTAAGGGGGTCCAGGCGCGGGTTATATACCAGATGCCCTCCACCGCCATCGCCTGGTCGGTGTACGAGTTCTTCAAGTACTTTCTGACCAAGCGGCAGATGGAGCAACAGTCTCGAACTGGCCCTTCTTAAGGGAGGGAGGAGTGTCGGAAGGGAACCCGACCACACCTGGACTGGAAGCTCAAGTCCCCCCCCCCCCCCACCCCCTGTGAAATCAATGCAACGAGCCTCCGAGGCAGAGGCTTTGTGTGTGTCTGCTGTTGAGTAACATTCTCACTCCATTCATCATCGCCACGTCTGTCTGTCTGCTGTTGAGCAACACCCTCGCGGCGTTCATCGTCTCAAAGGGAAGTCACTGTGATCGGGGGGCGTGGCTCTCTGTACCGTCTTCTCACCTATTCAATGTATGTATTTCACCAACCTACAGCACATGGCTCTTTACGGGAGTGGTGTGTGTTGCACAAACAGGAAATGTAACAGAGGTCGCTATTCTTAAACCAGAGGAACAATAGGAAAATGCCATCTTTGTTCGGCATCTTTTAATTTTTTTCCTCCAAGCTCTTTGTGTGGTGACTGTATGTATGGTTATTGTTTGGCTTCATTTATATGTTTATAGTTCTGATATGGGAACATTTTATTTATTTTATTGGCTTTCCTAGGCTTGAATTTTATGGATGCGGAAGACGTGGCTGTTTGCTTGTTTTATTTCCTAGGCGTATTTATAAAGAACTGTTTGAACATTCCTCAGTTTCGCTGCACGGTAAACGCAGAACGATTGCGCTTTCAAAGTGCTTCTTAAAAGTTGGAAGGTTGCATCAACATTTTTTCTTTTTTTTTTCTTTTTTTTTTCTGTGGTTCTTGATGGAAAAGGAAAAGGAAAGGAATCTCCAACCATTATTGGTTCCAGTTGAATGTTGAGAAAAAGGGCCTAACATTCCCATTGACGGAGGACGTGTCACAGTGTCTCCTCAAAGGGAAACCATGGGCTACATCACTTACCGGCATGTATGACTTGATCCTGTTGCGTTTCCTCTTTGTCATGTCGGGTGGTGGTGTTACAAGATGTCCACGCGGCTGACACAATGCCACTGGATGTCTCTCCTTTTTTTTTTTTTTTAATCGCTTGAACATCAAACCTGTGGTCAATATCAGTTTTTATGATTTAATTTTTTACTCAACAGTACACAGTCATATTTCCTCGTTTTCTTTTGTCGTCTCCTGCGAGATTGGCAGACCCTCTCTCAGTGTGTAGACCGTAGCGGTCTAAATATTTGCCTTGTTTAAGCACAGTACTAAAGTGCTC
Organism: Notolepis coatsorum; assembly: GCF_963971535.1. NCBI lineage: Eukaryota > Metazoa > Chordata > Actinopteri > Aulopiformes > Paralepididae > Notolepis > Notolepis coatsorum. Next base: position 93,756,612 of record NC_140174.1, on the reverse strand, counting down.
TCGAATCACGCACAATGATAGTGTAATATAAAGAATCTAATATGTTGCTAAGAAAAGGCAGCTTTTATATACATTATATACATAAATATATATTGAGTGTCTTGTTCCAAGGGCCTTATTATGCAGGTCACAGTATGGATCAAACATTAAAGGCCTCAGGCGGTGGGTGGCCTTGTCTCGGCATTCAGATGCATTTGTGGTTGTTGTTTAATATTTAGCTTTTCGAGTGAACTGTTTTGCTTGTTTTATGCATTCATTCAAAGGTTGTGGATTTTACTCGTAACGTTTTAAAAGGCACGGGTTCCGCTGAGGGACCGAAACTAAAGCCCGCCGCCCGCCAGGGGCGCTCAGTTTTTACCTTTGGCGCTTGACACTTAGAGGGCTGCCCGCCGTGTGGCGTGTAGACATGTAGTTCATAACGATACTCTTATTTTGATTGTGCGAGTACAGATTATAGCCTCTCTCGTCTTTTTTTTTCTCCGCCGCGAGATTGTTAAAAAACTACAAGTCCCACATTGCACTCAAGTCAACGGTCCAATCACAGTAGAGTGAAGTGACTGGTGTTATGAGAAAGAAAGCAAATGACCAATCGGAAGCTCTCATTTGGCTTGTTTACTTCCTGAAACGCCACCATTGCGATATGCGGGCAGTCTGCTCTAGTCTAGATCCGAGATCGGACCTCCATGAGCTACCGTTACTGTTTAAACAATGACCCAGTCAACTATTCACTTTTAGTTTAATACATGACGAGGCATTGTCTAACGGTATCTAGCTGGCTAGCTGCTGATATCAACAAATGCTCCAGCAATAGTCGACTCGAGTGCATAATACCTCCGTTCCCTCGTTAGCTAGCTCCCGTTAGCTAGCTCCCGTTAGATCTATCTGTCCCAGTAAACTAAATTGTCTTAACGTTATCTACCGGGCTAGCAGTAGCTACAGATAGCTCCTGATATCAATGTCTTATAACATTGATTGAATGCGTATTCTAGCTGAGGGCATGTTGAATGTGATTTGACAAAAGAACCGTAACGTTATAACTTATACCAATAGGGTCCAGCTGCATCGCCGGAGAATCCTTGCATGCTGAATGTAGGGTCTAGCTGAATATAGGGTCTAGCTGCAGGGCCGGAGAATCCTTGCTGGAGCTGGAGGCTACTCAAGTATACACACAGACAGTGGAGCTGTTTGCAGATAGCGAGCATTTTGACTTATTGCGTGGTGGCGATGTCTCGCAGATAATACAACTACAAGTATGATTATATAATATATATTTTATTTAAATTTTTTTTTATATAAAATATATATGTATATATTTTTTTAATCAAACAAAATTTGGCAGGTAAGAAATATGCTTGGCGGGTAGATTCTTCCCATCTACCCGCCACTGGCCGGTGAGTCAAAGTTAATTTCGCTCCCTGCGCTGAAGGCTGTCTAGTGTGTGTTCCAAGTGTAAGAATCTTGCTTGTGTGTTGCCGGACTCCTCCTCGGTGCTGTTATTGGCTTCCGCCTTCAGTTGACCAATGAACCTGGGCTTCGCTGTGTGACCATGGGACCAGTAGACGGCCCATCAGATCAGCTGGTTGGCAGCCTGTGGTTTTAGTCTGTTTTTTTCCTCTCCTGTCTCGTTTTAATTTAATATTTCCGGTGTTCTCTCTCTCTTCCCATCCTCTTCGCTCTATTTTCCACTCAGTAGTCAAGACATTCCTCCAGATATTGCTATAAACCACCGAGCTCCAATATTTGTTTGTTTGCCTTTAATTAAATGCTTACTCTCTCCACCCCCCCCCCCATTTCTTTTACTACTGACGCCCAAATAGTTTTGTCCGATTGCAACAGTCGCACACTCACTCGACCCTTCAGAGATAGATTCATTGTTATTGTAAGGTAGGTTAATTGTTAAAATCCCAAAGATATGTATTTTACTCTATGCTTAATTATTATTATTTTTGTTTTTATTTTAACCTGTCGTTTTTGAAGACCAGGGGTAGGTGGTGCCTACCTGCTATGAAATGTGAAAACTCTCTGTACTTCTAGTCCCATAATGTTTCCAGTTTCCAGTCAAAATACTTTAAATATATATATATCTTTTTTTCTTTACATTCACAAGATCCGTTCTTTTTAATAATAGTCTTCTATTTGGAAAGTCTTTATGGTGAAGTCCCACCCCTTATTTTATACGAAAGGTAATGGGCCCATTTGCTTCTGAGAATAAACTGATTATCTCTGCATTATGTTTCAATACGTGTGACGCATTGGCTTCTAGCCTGCTGCTGTGCATTAAAGAAGCATTGATACATTATATCTTATGGGTGCAGACATCAGACCGGCTCATCCAGGTACTTTAGCTGGACACAAAGATGCCATTCCTGTAGATCACTATTGTATTTGGCCTGTATAGGAACTGTCGGCGGGAGGTTTACAATGTTTGAGACGGTAACTTTGCTAGTGCATCAAGTTATCTCAAGTTGCTTGCTTGCTTGTCGAACACTGACCGCCACCGACCGTTCCTGCTATTGTTAAAAGTGAGGTTTGATCCGTCTTCAGTCTTTCTCTATTGTGTTTCCTCGTTCAGCTGCAGCAGATCAACCCATTTCCCCTCCTGAACATTTTAATAATATGATCATGAATCTCCGGGTGACTTGACACTAAAGACGTAATTACCATTCCTGGGACTTGATTGTCTTCGGCATGACATGCGTTTGTTTTGTCCTGAATTTGTAGATTGTGAACAAACACACGTTGTTTTCCCCCCAACAAAGAGGCGTGGCGAGTCTCAGTGTAGCGTCGATGACACAATGCCGGTCTGATGTAGACAATCGCTTCAATTTGCTTGAGATTCTGCCCGGACTTCTCTACAGTTTTAGAATTGGAATGTGCTGCGTGCTAGTACTCAATTGACCTGCCTAAACCGTTGTGATTGGAGGATCAAGGAAAGAGGGCAGGGCTTGAGAGAGGTCAATTGTGAGTACATTTTCTCCTCTAAAAATGTTTTGATAATTTGAGCCAAGGTTTTTAAAAGTGCATGTAGTATGTGATTCGTGGTCGCAACAAGCATGTTATGTTTTTATACCCAGTAATAATAGAGACATAAGATTAACCTGCAAGCTTCCATCTTACTCCTTCCTGTCTCAGAATGTGTCTACTATCCATTAGGGCTGACCCCATAACTCCATAACCATTTTTTGGGGGCTTCACAGCTTTAGTAGCAATTATCAGCTAATCTTCAGTCTTCGTACGCATCAAGGTTCAATGTGGGGTGTAGGTGAAAGCTATGGGGTAGATGGGCTTTCTGAAGGTTGAGAACTGATTTTCAAAGTTAATGTTGGGTTATTATTATTACTAGAAGCTATTTCTTAGGTAGGCACATTATTTAGGAGTGGTCAGAAAATCACAACAACAAAAAAAGCATTCAAACCTTGATTTAAGCATCAATTTCCATGGCAGTGATTAAATATCTTTGAAGCATTTGGGTCAGCCCTGTGATAAATACAGGAAAACATGCAACATGGCGTCATGTGGTTAAAGGGGCATTTGTCAAATTCTTAACCTGAATGCGGTTGTTGTGATAATGGGACATGGACCTTATCAACGTGTTCTTTGTCTTGAGAGCTCGGCCTTATCCCTGTGGAACTCTGCCAGGTGACATCACTCCAGGAAGAGCAGGCCTCAGGTTTTGGCAGCTTGGTCGTAGTAATGGACTGAACATGCGGAAGCTGACCCAGGAACAGTTGAATGGGGTTTTACCATAAGACATATTTTTGGAGAGAGAGAAAAAGCTTGAAATGCAATCTAACAGGTTGTCATTTAAAATGACGACAATTCATGTGTGTTAAATGATAAAAATACATTCAAATGAAATAACATTTGGAATCGCGGAATACAGAATACAACCCTCATCATTTTTAGATGCTTGATAACAAGCTAAAGTTTTTTTGAAAATATATCTATGCAAAACCCCAGTTCAACAGAATCTATTCCTGGGTCCACTCCCTGGAATTCACTAATGGCTCTACTACAGTAGGCTAATTGACAGTGACTAAAATAGTTTGAGAACCCCAGGAACAGACTCAAAGATTTTCCTAAACCCAGTAAAGAGTAAGGGTATTTGATTCCATTTATAATCTGTTACACTTCACTTAGTGTATTTCCAAGTTGTGCTAGGGCAGTTTTCTTTACACGAATACTGTTATTTGATTAGGGTTAGAAGTTATTTGATTTGCCAATTTGAGTTAATGTTCTATGACTTTTGCGGCCTGAAATTATTTCATTAGATCATTCAAATTCCTTTATTCAAAAGTCATCTTAGAAATGTGTTTGTTTCAGTTAATCATATTGTGATTTATTTCTGCTATCCGTACCCCTCATCCCATCCACAATCACATTCCGAGGCCTTATTTGTACTTGATTCATAACGACGAATTACAACACTTTGTCTCTTAATTGATCATTTCATTGTATATAATGTCGAGTGAACCCGATGGATAAATGAAAAGCTTATATTTTAACGGAGATTGAAAAATGTACATCTTATTGATGTTGACTATGTAAATATGTTTTATGACTCTTGCATACAAATAAATGACTGGGAACTGGGATGATTAATGAATAATGAGTGCCATCTACAGTATGAGGATGTTTGGAATGAAGACCATGCAAAATGTTAAATAATTGTGGTATCGCTGCTACAGTATGTAACACTGGAGCTGAAATAAAAATGCAAGTGATCAATGCTGTTTTCTTCCTGATTTCAATATAGCTTTACCAATTTTTTTTTGTAAAAATTTATTTACTTTCAGAATATATATATATATTTTTTTGTTATGTTGTTTCTCTTCATGTATAAAAACAACAATATAACATGACTATTCATATAAAGGAAGACAATTGTAATCTCAATTTGACAGCTATATAAACAAAATACAACCACAAGAAGCATTAGATGGGAAAAAATTTATATATATATATTTGATCTGTTTATTTGAAAGGATTATTATTTTCTGTGTGGGTTTTGCATTTTTTTTAATCAAAATAGCAATATAAAACAAGACTTGTCAGCTACATTTAATTTTTATTTATAGCTGAGCTAAGAGCTAAGTATTGAGATGAACTAACATCAAGGCGTCTAAAAGTCATAAGTCGGTCATACTTCCTATTCTGACAATCCTTAAATCGTAGAGCATCTCAGTGGATTTACTAGTTAAGTATCGGCTCTACTAGTGTTTTAGTGTTAAATACATGCACCGGCCAAGACCCATCGCCTTCCCACAACCACTGTCCAAGTCTTGCACGTTCCAAGCTGTATGCAGTCAGGGCCATACATATTTGGACATCAATAAAATTTTCATCATTTCGGCTCTACACACCACAACGGATTTGAAATGAAACTATATGTGCCTCCTCCTTTTTAAGAGACCAAAAGCAATATATATTTCCACTGGACTTAAGAAGATTTGCCTGCTGAAGTTACTGAGTATCAGCAAAATGGGGAGGAATTGCAGTGTATTTATTTTTTGCTAGTACACTAACTGAGGTCTTGGACAATGAATGAGTTATAGAGTCATCCATCTCTTTAATACTTCACCAGTGTTATTAGGCAAAGTCCATCTTACAACTGAAATTGTACGGCACTTCCGGTCCCAGTAGACCCAAAGCAAAGAAACCCAACAGAAGAAATGGGAACGTCCCCCACAGCAGGTGGCAGTCATCGTCCGCTTCATGCTTCTTTTTTTTTTCAATTTATATGGGAGATCAGGGTGTAGGTTTGGTTTCCACATTTGGGCGGGGGGATTTTGAGCGTCAAACACTTCATTTCCTGCATTCTGGTGTTTATTTGCTCCAATTTGTGACTTTTTTGCATCAATTTATGGTAGACATGTGTTTATTTATGTAAAGAAAATGAAGTAAACTCCATGATCAAAACTGCAAAAAAGAATTTCATCAATGACAAAACTGAGGAAAACAAAAATAAACCCTGTGAACTTTGGAAATTACTCAATAATCAACTAGGCTGCAGTAAAAAACTTAAAACCAGATTTTCAAACATAAACATAAAGACGGGCAACACGCTCATCACAGACAAGCTGGATGTGGCCAATTACTTAAAAATGTTCTTCACAAACAGAGCCACAACACTGGTAAATAAACTACCCTCCCACTCAGGGTATTTTGGGGTAGAATGGCTTTTATACAACGGCATGCATTTTTCTCGATTCTGATTGGCTGAAACAGGGTATTTGTAATAACCCCACGCTCTTGGTCCCAGGACCCGCCCACAACCGCATTACTATCACTCCGCCATGCAAGTTTTTAGAAGTGAAAGCAAGATGGCGGACACGCCGGACAGTAAATGTTACGAAAGGATATGGTGATAGGGTCATAAAGACTAAATGAAAAACGATTGTCACGGCGAATGTGTTAGTTTCTCAAACAATGTTGGATGATGTAATTGATGGGTCATGAGTCATTGTGGAACAAAATAAAAATCGCGCGAATTGATTGATTGATTAACCCATCTCCCGCCAATGACGTGTTACCACGTCATTCCTCGCCATGCGTAATCTGCCAATGACGTCTTACAGTGTCTTTGAGATCAATATTTCAAATTTCTGTCATGGTATTCACATTTCACCCACGGAGTCTTGACTGGTGCTGTAGATCTCCGCTCAACTCTCCAACGCTTCAATACCGCCACCTGGTGGCCGATCGGCGAGTTGCCAAAACCGGAAGTGGCCGGAAGTGCTTAGTCCGTCCGCTATTCCGTCCGGCCACTCGCTGTCGCTCGCGGGACTCTATCCAGACACCGTGCATATCGATCCGTTGCCATAACTCAATAAACAACATGATTGGACGTATATTAGTATTATACAAACCGGAACTGGATCACCTAGATCAACATCCCATAATAGCGATCTTTTTGCTCCAGTATCATCCCCCATCGCTACGAGGAAGCTGCCGTGAGTTTCAGCGTTTTTGATTATTATTAACCATACAAACTGCTCTGATCTATATATCACCCATACTACATAAATCATTTAACGTCGGTCATTGCATTATAAACGACCCCCCCCCCCCCCCCCCCCCCCCCTCCGGTCACCAGCAGATGACCAGTCATGACGTTTAGGATCATGTACATGTGAAATTTTTAATATAACGTTGATCGGTATCAAACTGCATTTGATCATCTAATATATGCATTTATGGCTATATCTCACGTTCTATGAAATACAGCAGAAAACGATAAAAACATTTATACTCTGGACGGTATTTTAGTATGAATGTGTGAATGAAAAAGTTAAACGTTCCTACATCCTGAACGATAGATAATTGATGTTGAATGGGCCATAGTAATGTCAATTTAGCAATACAATTAAAAAAGTTATAGCCCTGCAAAGAAGGTGAACATCTCCATAGACAAATAGTGCTGGCAGAGAGGCTACAAGGATGAATATAAGCTCCGGCAGAGAATGGGTTAATTGCAAATTATTATTATTATAATCTTTCTATAGAAGCAGCTGGGAGGTGCGCTGTTTTAAGTGAGCGTGGATTATTGAATAAATTTTATTACTGTCCGCCTTGTTTCCAACTGGTTAAGTTTAGGCACTCTTTCGAAGTCGCTCTCTTTCGAAGTTGGTTATGGTTAGAGTTTGTCTTTAGAGCAGGGCGATAGACCACCAGCCCTGATTCCAAACTCTAACCTTAACCAACTTCGAAAGAGAGCGACTTCGAAAGAGTGCCTAAACTTAACCAGTTGGAAACAAGGCGGACAGTAATAAAATTAGCTGATTGATTGATTGCTAATTTTATTACTGTCCGCCTTGTTTCCAACTGGTTAAGTTTAGGCACTCTTTCGAAGGCGCTCTCTTTCGAAGTTTGTTAAGGTTAGAGTTTGTCTTTAGAGCAGGGCGATAGACCACCAGCCCTGATTCCAAACTCTAACCATAACCAACTTCGAAAGAGAGCGACTTCGAAAGAGTGCCTAAACTTAACCAGTTGGAAACAAGGCGGACAGTAATAAAATTAGCAATCAATCAATCAATCAATTCAATAATCCACGCTCACTTAAAACAGCGCAGGTTTAAAAAAAATCCCCTCTTATAGGCCAAAGAAAAGTCCCCCCCCCCCCTATATAGGGCAAAGAAAACTTTTTTAATTTGTTTTACCTACTTTCTATAGAAGCATCTAAGAATGAAGTTCTATAGAAAGTAGGTTCAAAACAAAACAAAAGTTGGTGTGTTAGTTTGTTGGATGTCTAGTTGAAAGACAGTTGGATGTGTTAGTTTGTTGGATGTCTTAGTTGAGAGACAGTGAGAACAGTTGGATGCACTTCCGAGCTGCTTCCACATGGAGGCAACTTCCCCTTTTATTTTTTTTGGGAACTACTTTTTCTGAGGATGGTTTTTTCAATAAATCTTCAATTAATGTGTGTTTATTGTATAGCAATAAGGTTGGATGAATGCGCCAGTTGTATAAAAGCCATTACACCACGTGCAGTCGTGGGTCTAACGACCACCCCTAGGCATGGTCTAATTCTCACAACCCACTCCTGCGCGTGATGTAATGCTTTAATAGCCTACTACTATAACCTAGGGGTCTGCAAAGACGATTTCAAACTAGAAATGGTAACAACAGCTGAGGTACTCAAAAAACTGAGCGCCCTCCAACCTAACAAGGCCACTGGCCATGACAATATCCCCTCCAAATTCCTCAGAGACTCAGCAGCCGCCATCACCCCAGTCATCAGTCGTACAGTTGTACAGTAAATTACCAAGTATGGCTTTGTCAGTATTCCAATGTACAGTGTACAGTGTGTCCCCCCCCCCCCCTACCCAACCCCCCCCCCCCCCCCCACCTCCAATGTACAGCCCCCCCACCCACCCAACCCCACCCCACCTACCCAACCTCCTCCAATGTACAGTTTCTACGTCAAATGTATATACACTCTTTTTCTGGACACTTTTTGTATCACAAACAGTACTGTATTTGCAAATCTGGTATGTCATAAATGTATAGATGTAGCAGTACTGTCTATCTGTATGTCGTGTGTGTCATATATGTTATGATGAATTGAAAATGGGGGACCCTGATGTAAACAAGACGAAAGTCTTTCTCTGGTCTGCATCCCCTTAACAATTGTATGTATTGAGCTGTACTGTACTGTACCCATTCTGCAATCTGTTAATAAACATTTCAATCAATCAATCAATCAATCAATCAATCATCGCACACATAATAAACCTCTCCATAAAACAGTCACACGTACCCAAAGTCTTCAAAATTGCGAGAGTAACCCCCCTGCACAAAAATGGCAGCAAATTAGACCCAGGCAATTAGACCGCCCTGTTTCTATTTTTACCTCCATCTCGAAAGTCATGGAAAAAATAGTATACGAACAGGTCAAAAAGTACCTCGCGGAACTTCAGAACATCCCACTCCACTGACACATGCCTTCTCTATTTGAACGACCACATCAAACAAGAGGTGGACGCTGGCAAATACTGCGGCATGGTCATGCTGGACATATACAAAAGGCCTTCGACACTGTCAATCACTCCATTCTGATTGACAAGCTAAAAGCAATTGGTTTTGATAGTCTATCAGTGAGCTGGATGGAATCCTACCTGGAGGGGAGAGAACAGATGGTGGAGGTAAACGGTACCCTATCCTCCCCCCTCCCAGTGAGCTGTGGTGTTCCACAAGGAAGCATACTAGGACTGCTACTGTTCCTAATTTATGCAAATGACATGTCGTCAGCTTGTGACTGCAACTTGTTCCTGTTTGCAGACGACTCAGCCCTGCTGGTCTCTGACAAGAACAAGTTACAGGTTGAAAAAACCCTCAGCTCGGAACTAGGCAAAATCTGCACCTGGCTCGCTGACAACAAACTATCATTACACCTGGGTAAAATAGAGTCCATTCTCTTCGGTTCAAATAACAAACTCAGCAAGGCCGACAGCTTCTCAGTTGCAGTGGGTGACAATATTGTCACAAGGAAAGATGAAATTACATACCTAGGTTCCATCCTAGAGGCAAATCTTTCCTGTGACAAAATGGCATCCAATGTAATAAAAAAAGTCAACCAACGAACTAGATTCTTGTACTGGATCTCCTCTCTGGTAAACAAGAATACCCTGGCAGGAGCACTCATTCAAGGGTACTACGACTATGCTTGCGCCTCATGGTACCAAAGCACCTCAAAGGCGCTAAAAACAAAATTACAAACATCACAAAACAAACTGGTCAGACTACTGCTTGACCTTACTCCTAGAACCCACCTCACCCCTGCCCACTTTGTCGTCTACTCTAAGCCATCCTAGGTTGTCAGAGTACAGCAACTTGCAATGGGCCTGGTCTACAAGATACACTACACGACTAAGGTACCCATGTACATGTCAAAATACTTCCAAAAGGCCAGTGAATACCACGACCACAACACCAGAGGGAGCTCCACAAATCATGTTAAACCCAGATTCGGCTCAAATAAGGGACTAAACACGTATCGCAATTATGCCACATCAATGTGGAACGCCCTACCCACAGCTGTAAAGGAATGTGAATCACTACCCACTTTTAAAACCACTCTCAAGGAGCACCTACAGGAGACTGCAATTCGAAACTGGCCCTTGTAAATGTCCTAACCCAACCCCCTCCAATGTACAGTAAATGTCCTAACCCAGTAATACACGAGACCCTCTTCTTGGAACCAAGTAAGGTTGTCGATAATCCAATGTACAGTTACCCCCACCCCGCCTACCCACCCACCTCCAATGTACAGTTTCTTCGTCAAATGTATATACTCTTTTTCTTAAACTCTTTTTGGATCACAAACGGTACTGTATTTGTAAATCTGGTATGTCATGTATGTCATATGTTATGATGAATTGAAAATGGGGGACCCTGATGTAAACAAGACAAAAGTCTCTCTGGTCTGCATCAATTGTGTGTATTGTACCCATTCTGCAATCTGTTAATACAATTTTCAATCAATCAATCAAGGAAAAGACAACACCAGTTGACACAAATATTTGATTTGATTTTTATTTGTCTCGAACATAGAAACATAAAACAAGTTTAAAAAAACAAAAAAGGTAAATAGTCAAAGACTATTTCCATACAGTTCAAGTTCATAAGTGTTCGAGAAGGGACAAGGGGAAGTAAAATAAAAGAAATAAAAAGAAGTCTCAAGCCCTGCCCCTTCCTTACAATATTTTACATTATAATATAATAAGAAAATATATACAAATGAGAAAAATATATATTAGGCAGTCACATTACTGCTCAAGCTCCTCTCTCTTATGTGTCCACAAGTGCTTGTTTATAGCTGCCTTTAAATTGGTTGTGTTATGGTTTGTAATGCGACCCCAATAGCACGACACAGACAGGTAATCAGAGTTAGCCAAAACAAGGGCATGATTTATTATATACAAAAAAGCGGCACTCAGCCTTTAAAAGGGGGAAAAAACACCAAAGTCCATGAACACAAAAAACGCGGCACTGTGCCTTTAAGGGGTGCACAGGCAGGAATCCTCTAGCACACAGGCAAAGAGGTACACGGGAAATCTTCCAGAAACACGGGCAAAAGTACACAGGACTCTTCTTGAACACGGGGCATCCTCCCGACCAGAATGCTGCCGACGGGCAGCGCAGCAACCAGGGGGTCCAAGGGGAATGGGGTGAGAACACGGGCATCCTCCCGTGGAGTAATAGAGAGCGATGGCGAGCCTCACCCCAGGAACGGGTCCATGTAGAGGGAGTTGGGAAGTAGCCGGCAGGACATCTGGAGTGGGAACACTGGGATCCTCCCGTGGAGTAATAGAGAGCGAAGACGGTGTCCCACTCCAGGAAACGGCGACAGGTGGTGATGTACAGGGGTGGCACGACGTCTCACGCCGGAGACGCGGCAGTAGATGGTAGTAACAAGAACGACCCGACCAGGAGTGGAGGGGAGTCTGCAATACTAGTACTCTCCCGAGCTGATCGCAAACTCCCATCAGGTGCGTGAAGGAGAAAAATGGCACGCCCCCTCGTTGGGCTGCATGCAGGATTCCTCCAGCCCTCACAGGTTAGTACTCACGTCCAGACCATTCCAGAGTGATACTCCACAAACTGCAATGCACATGGTTTTAAGAGTTGTATGTTGTTTTAAAGCAATTTTATTTTAATGTTGCTTGGTAATTTGTTTTTTATTACCAGAAACATAATTTGTGCAGTTTTTTATTTGATTAAGTCCATGAATTTCAATGTTTGACTCTTTACAAACAGACTATTTGTGTGATCTAAATATCTACCATGAGATGTACTATCCGTAGCTCTTTTTTGCAGTGTGTATATCTTTTGTAAGTTCTTTTGTAAGTATTTCCCCAAGTTTCAACACAATATGATAGATATGGTACAATGAGTGTGTAATACAATGTATATAGAGTTTTCTGATTCAGGATATATCTAGTCTTGCCCAGTATACCAACACAAATATTTTATATGGGGTTTCCAGCTGTTTGTGGTCTATTAAAACCCCTAGAACCTTGTTTGTATATACTCTCAATTTTTACATGATCAATTTCCAGTTGAGGATCAGTGTTTATTTTACAATTTCCAAATATTATGACGTTTTAAAAAAGAAATTTAATTGAGTGATAATTTATTTGTGTTGAACAAACCTTTTAATTTGTCCATTTCTTTCTTTGCCACTTCTAAAACCTGCTGTAGGTCATCCCCCGAACATAAAATGTTTGTGTCGTCTCAAAGACAACAAGTTTCAGTATGTCAGATATTTTACATATCAATGTATAAAATTAACAATTCTGGTCTCAATACTGACCCCTGTGGGACACCACAGGTAATGTTTAAGCATTGTGACTTATGCTGACCCATCAGAACAAATAGCTGCCTGTTACTAATGTATAGCTTTTCAGCCACTCAAGAGCTCGTGAGATGTGGGTGAACTAATGATGCACAGGTGTGTTCTATCAGTACTAATCAGCTACCTAATTGTTTCCACTCCTTCCGTGGCAATAATATCTCATGTCCTTTACATATCCATGAGAGGGGGGGGGGGATATCTGCCACAATCTATTGTATCAAAAAGCTTTTTTTTAGGTCAATGAATATTCCTAATACATATATATATTTTTTCTATACAGTCCGTTATTTCCTCTACAAGCTCCATTAATGCCATGGAGGTAGATCTAGCTGTTCTAAAACCATACTGGCTGTCCATTAGGAGATTATGTTTTTCAATGAAGTGTCTAATCTTGCAACATATCGTTTTTCGAGTATCTTTGAGAACTGTGATAGCAGGGATACCGGTAAATAAATGCTTGTCTCCAGCTTTAAATAATGGTATAACTTTTGCCATTTAAATTTTTTGAGGGAATGCTCCCATTTTGAATGACAACTTGAATATATGAGATAGTGGCTCCACAATTCCCTGAATACTGTTTTTTACCAGAGACATATCAATGTCATCCCCATCTGTGGAGGTTTTATTCATGCATTTGTTTACCATATAATGTCCTCTTTCTCTACAGATCCCAAAGATATTGAAGCAGAGTTTTTTTCTCCACAATCTTCCACCGCAAAACTCTTTCCAGTATTGCCTATTTCATTGGCTTTTTGGTCCCACATCAACAAAAAGGTTCCATCCACTACCTCATTTTTAAGAGTAATTGCTCTGTCCTTTTCTGTAAAATAATCAGGGTAAGCTATATGTTGGTTTGTTTATTTCTAATAATACTATTTAATATGTCCCATATTCCTTTAACATTCCTTTTTATTTGTATCTAATAATTGGTATAATAATCCTTCTTGCATTTCCTCATAATAATATAATGCAGTAAGGCTCTCAGACATTCTGTATAGCTTTGAAATATCTATTCTAGTTACAGGTAAGAAGGATATATAAATGTTTTAACATCCTTATTTTAAATAATTTTTTTTAAATTTTTTTACCTCTTGTGGAGGGGATTGTCTTTCATATTAGCTATATTTTCTGAGGGGGATAAATGTACCTCTTCTCAATATCGAGGGGGACATGTCTATGCCTATCACACATACCATAATAGGAGGGATGTGATGAAGGTGTCTGTGTTGATGGAGAATACAGGAGGCTGCTGTAACATGAGGCATCCAGTTACATCATCTACCCTCTATTCTCCTCACTGTATGTGAATAATGAGAGGGTTGTTATGACACATCTATGCTCTTTACCAGTCAAATAAATGTTGTTGAAGAGTGATTTGTTTGACTGAAGCTCGCACGCACACACACACACACACACACACACACACACACACACACACACACACACACACACACACACTCGCACACACACTCGCACACACAAAAACACAATTGCGATTGTTTGCTCTGTTTAAAGGGGCATGCAAACATTATGGGAAATGCACTTACCGTCATCCCCAGAGTCAGACAAGTAATTTCCTCTCTGTGCGTTCAGTGGAAAGCTATTTGGCTGCAAGCTAGCCTAGCTTAGCTTAGCACAAATGAATGGAAGCAGATACGGACCACTAGCCTAGATTTAAACTCCAGGAGTGGCTAGCTGGTCTGTATCCGCTTCCATTTATTTGTGATAAGCTAGGCTAGCTTGCAGCAGGATAGCTTTCTACTGAATGCACAGAGAGGAAATCGGTAAAGTAAATATAAAATACATTTCTACATACAATATTTTAAAACAATAAAATACAAATATTTGAAAGAGTTAAATTAAAGGACGTACTTTATGTGAATCACACAAGATCATAATTATTTTCCTATCAGAAACTCTCCTATCAGATAAACACGGTGTGGGTCTTTATTTAAGTCTGACGTGCTCCTGGGCACGTACGCTCTGTGTGGTACCACTGTGTGTCCCTAATTTGTTTAGTTTTTGCCCTGCTCCGCGAGTCGGCTGTTTATCTGAAGCGTACAATGAAAAGCCCCATCGCTCATGTCCTCCAGTCTATATCCCTGTCTATCCTTTTCTCTAATCACTGTATCTGCAGTAAACTGTCCCACCACTTTGTGTCTCTGTCCTGGAGATAAGACTGCTGGAAGATCACCACAGATTGCTCTCTCTCTCTTTCTCTCCTACTCTCTTTCTCTCCTACTCTCTTTCTCTCTCGCTCCCTCTCTTTTTCTCTCTCTCACTCTCACCTCTCTTTTTTTCTCACTCTTTTTTGCTCACTTTCTCTCTTCTCTTTTCTCTTTCTCTCCTCTCTCTCCTCTTTTCTCTCTCTCGCCTCTTTTTCTCTCACTTTCTCTTTCTTCTCCCTCGCTCTCTTTTCTCTCTTTCTCTCTCTCTCCTTCTCTTTCCTTATCTTCTATCTCTCTCCTTCTCTCTTCCACCCTCCTTACCTCTCTCTCTGTCTTTCTCTCTTTCAAATTCAAAGTTGCTTTATTGGCATGAAATAGGAAGAAATAGGAATTCCTTTCCTAGGTTCTTCTCTCTGAGATCGTGGCATTCTAACACAAACTTTGCCACTGGAGGCAAGGATTGTTCATGCTCTCCAAGAACAAAAGATAGTTTATTTATTTATTTCAAGGGCTTATTTCATTCAATAATCTGATATTTTTACAGGATAATAGGAAATGTGCCTCCGTCTCTACCTTCTGCATATCACAATGATTACAGTTTTTGTTCTCTTGGCTTCCAAGATTTACAGTGTCTCCCTTTCTCTATTTAAAATTTATGATCACACACACTATATTTAGAAAGTGTTTTTCTTTCTTTTAATGCCGGGAGTTCAAGGTAATTTGCCAATTTGATGTCTCTGTTTAGTTGCTTATAGCATTCAGTTTTGGTTTGTGATTCAATTTCAGTTTTCCAATGTTTTGTGTAATTTGATTTTGGGTGGTGGTCAATCTGTTTAATTTGGGCAAAGATCATGGCCCTTTCTTTCTCTCTCTCTCTTTCTTTCTCCCCCTCCCTCCCACCTATCTTTATCTCTCACTCTTTCTTCCCGTTTCTCTTCCTTTGTTTCCTTTCCTTTCTTTAATTTCCTTTCTTTCCTTTTTTTTCTTTCCTTCCTTCCTTTCTTTCATTTCCTTTCCTTCCTTTCTTTAATTTAATTTCCTTTCCTTCCTTTCTTTCCTTTCTCTTGTTTCCTTTCCTGTAATTTCCTTTCCTGTCATTTCCTTTCCTGTAATTTCCTTTCTTTTCTTAAAATGTCCATAACATTTTGCTCTCTCATTTCTTTCTCTTTATTTTTATTCTTTACATTTCCCTTCACAATTTTCTCTCTCTCTCTCTCTCTCTCTCTCTCTCTCTCTCTCTCTCTCTCTCTCTCTCTCTCTCTCTCTCTCTCAGTTGTATGCACCTCCAGCACACATACCGTTCACCTGCACGCAACTCAATCAATGTTAACCATCAGCAGTGAAGTCGGATGCGATGAAGGCACATACAGTATCTGCTGATGGGAGAATAACATGAGGCCTCCAGTTACACCGTCTACCCGGGGGAAGTTTATGAATCTTCCCCTTGTTGTCCAAAAGATCAGGGCTCTCTTAAAAACCCACCTTATCAACTCCGGCAAATTTGTTAGGCAGTCACGGCATATTGGAGCACTTACAAAGGCCGTCTTTGTAGTCAAGTTTGGTTTTCCCACCCACATCTGTCGAGGAGATCTGTTTGTTCTCCAGAGCGTCGGTGGGGCACCCTGGAGAGCGGCATGATGGCCCCGAGACCACGGTGTTCACCAAACATCTCAATCAGATCTCCTGAGAATGAGATGATGATGAAGGTAAACACCGGAGCAGAGGACGTGTTGAAATGACACGTGGTATGCTGTCAACCACGTAGGCTGTGGCCGCATGGAGATACGGCACAACGTGTGTTCACGCACCGGCATGTGTTTAGGTGAGGACAGCTTTTCTTTTAAGAAGATTACTTTATTGTCAATGTACACAATGTGTCTCCCCAAAAACAGTACTTAAGTATTGTAACGAAGTACAATTACTCAAGTACTTTACACCCCTCCCAGTTACACATACACACAGTCCTCATATCCCTCCTCGTTACACATACACACAGTCCTCATATCCCTCCTAGTTACACATACACGCAGTCCTCATATCCCTCCTAGTTACACATACTGTACACACAGTCCTCATATCCCTCATACTAGTTACACATACATACAGTCCTCATATCCCTCCTAGTTACACATACACACAGTCATCATATCCCTCATAGTTACACATACACACAGTCCTCATATCCCTCCTAGTTTCACATACACTCAGTCCTCATATCCCTCCTACATACACACCATCCTCATATCCCTCCTAGTTACATACAGTCCTCATATCCCTCCTAGTTACACATACACACAGTCATCATATCCCTCCTAGTTACTGATGAGAGCCGATGGGATGTCTCTAGTTATCTCATGTCACTTACTTGAGATATAACCCTTTGGCCGCCCGATATCCCCCAGCGAGGTGCTAAACTCGCTAAGTTCTCGGGTCAATTACTATTTCTGTCAAGCTTACTTTATAGTCACTAGTTTAGTTATATCCAGTTGATATGACATGTAAGCATAGAAGAGTTGTTAACCTCTTCTTTGTTTGTAATAAACCGAATGTATGTCTGGGAGAACTCTTATTGCCTATAATAACAATAATATTATTATTATCATTATTATCATCATTTTACGAAATGCCTGTAATGCTGCTTCTCTGAAAGTCTGGTGATATTACTTCACCGTTTAATACGCTTTACTACTGCCAATAGTGTAATATTAGCGTACTAACAATTAATCATTATTTGCATGCCCCAGTACCCCTTATCAATTCGACAAGGCCCATCCGTCCGTGGTACCGATCATCCGGTCCTGCAGTGACTAGATCATCAATTTCCCACAAACTTGACAGAGCCCGTCGAACACAGAGATACCGGAACCCGCAAACAACAAACATTGCCATATGTATATATATATCCTTTATATAACTTTAGCTGAAAAGCAGTAACCAGCAATTGATTCAATCTGTATTTCAGGATACCAGATCATAGTCACCTCAGATGAAAGCAGGGCGCGGCCAGCATCGTGGCCCATTGCGGATAGAAAGCAGTCCACGAAGTATTTAAACAAAGTTATTTTAATTAGAAAAAAGCAAGTTTACAAAAGAGACTGTATTGGAAATGTCCAATTCAGTTAAAATAATTATAAAACAAAACAACATCTCTTCTCTAGTATAGCAAAAACTCTCTGTCATTTAAAAGATTTTAGAGCATCTAAAAAAGACAGAGTTTTGTCCTGGGGACGCCACCCTGAAAAATATACAGATCCCGTTCCGATACAACGCTCAACGGTATCTGTAGCTATAAGAATGGTATCTGAAGTAAAAAAAATGGAAAATCTAAAGAGTATTCTTCCTAGGGAGGTTTACTCAAAAGTTGCCAGGCCATGCCCCTTCTACCGCTCGACATTTCCTGGCTTAAAATAACTGAAAAATCTGCTTGAAAATCTGTCTGCTGAGACTGGGCCTGTGTGTTTTATACACAGGTCCGTCGCGTCATAAGATCATACCCTTTTGGTCAGTACACAGTTCCAATCAGTGTACAGTACGTGTATAGTACGTAATCACACTCCTCCTTTCCCATACTTGTATCTCTGCCATTGGCTCCTGTCTACTCCACCAGCCAATCAACACACAATTCAGCAAGGATGAACTCCCCTCCCCTTCTAGTTGCCACAGCAACCGGGGAAGCAACGGATCACTTCTTTTGGGAAAAACCCCATTACGTCACCATGTCTGCAATGGTCCAATTTCTACAGAAAACAGATATAGCATATATATATACATGTACAATTCAATACTCATATACTTAAACACTGATTGATCACACATCATGTATGTATTTTGTAGTTTAAAGTAAACTAAGTTAGTTTACTTTGTAAACTAACTAAGTTCTCTGCCTCATAACTGTAAGACAGTGATTCTCTCCTCTGCTCCTGTGCTCTTCTTGCTCGGAGCCGTCTCCCAAGGTCACATTCCTGGCATTCACAGAACTGTAAGCGAGGAGGCGAAGAGGCCCCTTCCATTCTGACTGTACATATTCCATTAACTGTAGTATAGTTTATAGTGTATATATTTATACAGGTTATATAAGAATACAAAAAGACATCCGTTATATCAGAGGCCTACTCGTCCTGTTATCAAGCTTATAATACATAGTTATATTTAATCCTTTATAATGCTTAATATATTACATCATACAAGTGACAGAGAGAACAGGATGTCATTATAAAAAGTGTCACTCGTTGTCTGTGGCACTTCAACACCGCCTCTGTCATCCTGGTCGGTTATTTTCCATTGTCTTAATAGCGTCTGTACTGGGGGACGAGATGGCGATTGCGGGGTCACGTGGCTGTGACTCTCCACAGTTACACATACACACAGTCCTCATATCCCTCCTAGTTACATGTACACACAGTCCTCATATCGCTCCTAGTTACATACATACATTCACACAGTCCTCATATCCCTCCTAGTTACACATACATAGTCCTCATATCCCTCCTAGTTACACATACACACAGTCCTCATATCCCTCCTAGTTACACATACACAGTCCTCATATCCCTCCTAGTTACACATACACACAGTCCTCATATCCCTCCTAGTAGTTACACATTGTTACGTGTGGGGTGTGTTTGTACCCTGATCAGGTGTTCCCAGTGATGTGTTATGTCTAGTTGTAGTTCTCTGTCCTGGTCTTGTAGTCCTTATCGTTTCCCTCCCAGGTGTATCCATTTGCAATCAACCCAGGTGTGTCTTGTCTCGTCATCCCCTTGTGTATAACTGTTCTGTTCTCCCCTGTGTGAGATGCTGATCCTGTTTGTACAGTTCTGTGTTTTGTTTGTCATTATTTTATGTTACTCCTTTTTTACAAAACCATGGTAAATATAAATTAAATATCTTTTGTTGGTTACTTTGGCTACCGTCTCCTCATTGTTACATTGACAAGACAACGAGCACTCCTTCAGTCAATGGTAACGTAATACACATACACACAGTCCTCATATCCCTCTTAGTTACACATATACCGTCCGTATATCCTTCCAAGTTACACATACACACAGTCCTCATATCCCTCCTAGTTACAGTCTTTATACAGTATCCCTCCTAGTTACACATACACACAGTCCTCATATCCCTCCTTGTTACACACAGTACTCATATCCATCCTATTTACACGTACACAGTCCTCATATCCCTCCTAGTTACACGCACGCACGCACGCACGCACGCACGCACGCACGCACGCACGCACGCACACACACACACACACACACACACACACACACACACACACACACACACACACAGTCCTCATCCATTTCTGGGGTTCAGTGCCTTACACAAGGGCATGATAAAGTATGTTATTGTAACATGATGAAGTAATATAACATGATAAAGTAATGTTATGTACTAGGGATGTTCGATATTGTAGCGCTGAGAAGAAGGAGTCGGAGGCGGTGTCTCGAAGTTAAACCTAATTCCTTTATTCATCAGCGTAACAACAAATCGACGTAGTCGTGTCGACAGTAAATAAGAATGCCGGTGGCAGGAAGTGCCACCCTATAAATCGTCCGGGGGGAACTACCATTCCCAACGAGTTCCTTGTGAATTATGTACAGTCACTACACAAGCCCCCCCAGAATTCACCCATAGTCAAAATCCCCCCGGCGTGGGGGAACAATTGCCCGGCCTCTGCGTGTGCGGAAAGCTGGGGGCGGGGAGGGCGGAGTGGCATAAGCGCCCGCGCCGTCCACGACACCCGGGGGCACGAAACGGCCTCTGCGAGCGCGGAAAACCGGGGGCGGAGAGGGGAAAGCGTCGCAAGCGCCCGTACCCTCACCGACACCCGGGGGCGCTGGCATCGGTGAGGCCGCCGGTGGCTCTGTGGGCGGTGGCACCCGGGGCAACGGCGGACGACCCCTGCGGGGGGGAAGGGCCAACTCCAAAGGCTGTGAAACGTCTACGTGAGCGGGCTTGATCCTGTCTATTGACACGGTCTCCGTCCTACCGCCCATGTCGACCATGAGGTCCTTGTTACCGTGTCGCAGGACCCTAAACGGGCCATCGTAAGGGGGGCGTAGGGGCCCACGGTGCGCATCGTGGCGAACAAAAACATACTCCGCCGTGTGCAGGCTGCGCGGCACCCGGGAAACGGGGGTACCATGCTGCGACGTGGGAATCGGGGCGAAGGTCTGAGCCGCTTCTCGCAGGGTGGAACGCTGGCTGGCCGCGGACCAAGGGGTTGTCGCGTCCGGAATGAAATCCCCCGGGACGCGCAATGTCTGGCCGTATAACAGTTCCGCGGACGAGGCCTGCAGGTCTTCCTTGGGGGCGCTCCTAAGTCCGAGCATGACCCACGGCAGCTTATCCACCCAGTTGCCGTCCGTCAGGCCTGCGCGCAGCGCCGCCTTCATGGACCGGTGGAAACGTTCGTATAGCCCGTTGGCCTGCGGGTGGTACGCGGTTGTACGGTGCAGCTTAACCCCCAGGCCGCTGGCGACCGCGTTCCAGAGCTCTGAGGTGAACTGCGAGCCCCGGTCGGAGGAGAGGTCAGACGGGGTCCCGAAACGTGCGATCCACGTGCTGATAAAGGCGCGGGCCACGTCGGAAGAAGACGTCGAGGCGAGGGGAACGGCTTCCGGCCATCGGGTGGTCCTGTCCACCATAGTGAACAGGTAGGTAAACCCGTGAGAGGAAGGAAGCGGGCCCACGAGGTCAACATTGACGTGGTCGAATCTCCTCTCGGGAACCACGAATGTCACAAGCGGGGCCTTGGTATGTCGGTGCACTTTAGCCCGTTGGCAGGACACACACGCGTCGACCCAGGCCATCACGTCTTTCTTGAGCCCTCGCCACACAAACTTCTGTGACACCAACCTGCTCGAAGGCTTCCTACCGGGGTGAGACAGGTCGTGCACAGCCTCGAAAGCCCGCCTGCGCCAGCCTATAGGGACCAGCGGCCGGGGTTGCCCGGTGGAGAGGTCACAGAGCAGGGACGCGCCCGAGCCGCCAATCGCGACGTCTCTGAGGCGCAGACTGGTATCCGCTGTCCTGAGGGCCTGGATGTCGTGGTCGGAGGCCTGTTCCGAGCCCATGGCGACGTAGTCGAGGCCCAGTTGCACAGCTCCGATGACGACCCTGGATAGGCAGTCTGCGACCACGTTGGCTTTCCCGGCGATATGCCGTATGTCTGTCGTGTACTCGGAAATGTACGAGAGTTGGCGCTGTTGTCGCGCGGACCACGGTTCAGCCACCTTGGACATGGAGAACGTGAGTGGTTTGTGGTCGACGAAGGCCGTAAACTCCCGGCCCTCCAGCATGAAACGAAAATGGCGCACCGCCAACCAGAGACCTAGGAGCTCTCTGTCAAATGCGCTGTACTTGCGCTCCCTGGGGGTCAGTTGACGGCTGAAAAACGCCAGCGGTTGCCAGGCGCCGTCAACGTATTGTTCATGCACTGCGCCCACCGCGTAGTCTGACGCGTCGGTGGTAATGGCGACCGGGGCCCCCGGTGACGGGTGAGCCAACATGGCTGCACCCGCCAGGGCCGCCTTGGTGGCCGCGAAGGCTGTCGTCCTCTCGGCCGTCCAGTCGACCGGCTGGTTGGGGGACTTGTCCTTCAGCGCCTCGTAAAGCGGCCGCATGGTGTGGGCCGCCCGGGGGATGAACCGGTGATAAAACGTCACCATCCCGAGAAATTCCCTGAGCGCCCGGGCCGTCGGGGGTCGTGGGAAAGCGGAAACGGCCTCCACTTTCGACGGGAGGGGGGCGGCCCCCCTCCTGTCGATGAGGTGTCCGAGGAACCGTATGGAGGTCAACCCGAACTGACACTTAGCCGGGTTGATGATTAGGCCGTTTTGGCCCAGCCTCGTAAAGAGGCATCGTAGGTGCTCCAGGTGCTCTTCGGGCGAGGAGCTGGCGACGAGGATGTCGTCCAGGTAGACAAAAATAAACAGCATGTCTCTGAGCGTCGAGTCCATTAGCCTCTGGAAAGACTGTGCCGCGTTCTTCAGTCCGAACGGCATCCGTAGGAACTCAAATAGACCGAAGGGTGTTACCACCGCCGTCTTCGGGACGTCCAAGGGGTGTACCGGCACTTGGTGGTAACCGCGTACCAGGTCTACTTTCGAAAAGAACAGCTTACCCGCCAGGTGCCCTGAGAAGTCCTGGATGTGGGGGACCGGGTAGCGGTCTGGCTTGGTAGCATCGTTGAGGCGTCTGTAGTCCCCGCACGGTCTCCATCCCCCGTCCGGTTTGGGCACGATGTGCAGCGGCGAGGCCCAGGGGCTGTCCGAGCGTCGGACAATCCCCAACTTCTCCATGTTGGCGAACTCTGACCTAGCGACTGCTAGTCTGTCAGGGTTGAGCCGGCGGGCCCTAGCGTACACGGGAGCTCCTTGAGTCTCTATGTGATGCTCGACCCCGTGTTTGGTGGTCGCGGCCGAGAACGTAGGCTGTGTCAAGCCGGGAAACTCCCGCAGTAGGCGTTGGTACACGTCACCTTCTGCGAGCGAGCTGGCCAGCCCGCTGTATACCACTTCATTGCGCACACAAGTCAAGGAAGCGTACGTCTGGGCGTCTACCAGGCGGCCGTGCCTCACGTCCACGAGGAGCCCATGTGCGCAGAGGAAATCCGCCCCGAGTAGTGAGAACGAGACGTCGGCCGTGACAAACTCCCACGTGAACCGCTGTCCCCCGAAACACAACTCCACGGTCCTCGTGCCGTAGGTGCGGATCGGGTTACCGTTGGCGGTCGTCAGTCGCGGACCCCCCCCCCCGCCGGCGGTGTCCTCCACCGTCGCCGGTAGGACGCTCCTCTGTGCTCCGGTGTCGCAGAGGAATTCTCGACCAGAGAGTGTGTCCTTAATGAAGAGTAGCCTGTTCGACGTACCTGCGCTCACGGCCGCTACTGGGCGCAGGTGTTGGCGTTTCCCGCCCTGACAAAAGTACAAGGCGGGCGGCACTTTGTTGCTTTCGCGCCGAAGCGTGCATGGAAATAACACAGGCCTGTGTCATTATTGCCGTCGGCCGCGGCGCCCCTCTCCATCTTCGCCCCTCCCCCTCTGGGCATGTGCGCCCGTGTCGGGGCCAGCACCTCTGGGGCTAAGTGCTGCGTGGCCAGGTAGAACCGATCTGCCTCCTCTGCCAGAGCACGGGGATCCACAATGTTTGTATTGGCCAGCGCCGTCTGTACCCGTGGCGGCATATGTCTGAGGAACAGCTCTTTAAATAAAAAGTTCGGCTGCTCGGCGCCCAGTAGATTCAGCATCATCTCCATATGCGCCGACGGCTTGCTGTCTCCCAAGCCACGTATATCCAACAAGCGTCGGGCCCGCTCAGACGGCGACAACTCAAAAATCCTGAGTAGGTGCGTCTTAAACGCCTCATATCTATCTCGGGCCGGCGGAGCGGTAATGAAGCCTACCGTTCTCGCCGCCGTAGCGTTGTTCAGACTCGAGACGACGTGGAAGTATCGAGCGGCGTCATCCACGATTCCCCGTAGGGCGAATTGCGCCTCCGCCTGGGCGAACCACGCGGCCGCCGACTGCTCCCAAAACTCAGGCAGTCTGAGAAAACCAGCGTTGTTTGCCATGTTCGTCGTATTCTCCGTCTCGGAAACTTCTTCGAGACTAATGTCGGGGTCACCAGTGTAGCGCTGAGAAGAAGGAGTCGGAGGCGGTGTCTCGAAGTTAAACCTAATTCCTTTATTCATCAGCGTAACAACAAATCGACGTAGTCGTGTCGACAGTAAATAAGAATGCCGGTGGCAGGAAGTGCCACCCTATAAATCGTCCGGGGGGAACTACCATTCCCAACGAGTTCCTTGTGAATTATGTACAGTCACTACAATATTGGCATTTTTTTACCGATATTGTCCAACTCTTAATTTCCGATACCGATATCAACCGATACCGATATATGCAGGGTTCCCCCCCTCAAAAAACGAAATAATTTCAGGTAACTAACATTGCATATCTCTTTTTTTGTTGCAGCCTCCCACCCTCCCTTCCCTCAAAAGGATTTAGATTTTTGTTCAGGCTGCTTTTGTATATAAGAATTTGTTCTTACTAGCTTGCCTTGGTAAATAAATTTTTTTTTCTTTTTGCGATACCGACCATTTCCGATATTACATTTTAATGCCAATATCGGTAGGCCGATAATATCGGACATCTCTATTATGTAGTAACATGATGAAGTAATATAACATGATCAAGTAAAGTGAGATGGGCAATGCAATCAGTACAAGAGAGTTGAGACGTCTGCTTGTCCAACGCTGCCCAACAATGTTGCTCCAAAAGTTGCCCATTGGATCACCGCCATTAAGAGGAGATAAGGCATCACAATCAACTCCTCCGCCACCGGCAGCAGCTATGTCGTAACATCCTCCTAACAGATTCACATCTCAGGACTCAGAAAAGCCTGTTAATCCAGGTGACACACTCCTCGAGGCCTGAAGAAAGAAGGAGACAGACAAACAAGGAGGAGTTATTTTTCTCTCTTCTCTATTGCGTTTGTGAATCAATGTACCGTGTCCCTCTCAGCGCGGGGAAGTGCAGGCATGACAATGGCAGAGTAATAATAGTTCTAACCTTCAGCTGCACCCGTCAACAGGCTCTCTTTTATCTGATGGGCATGTTCCTGAGCAGCCCGGCACGGCTGAGCGACACTGAGAGATACTGTCAGATACTCAATGCCGTCAAAACAGATCCTATCTGGTCTCTTCAGGTCTAATTACCTGTTTACTCCCAAAGCCTTGAGTAAGTGAATTGGCTGCTGTTGGTGTCGTTGATGACGTTTCGCTTCAGTTATGGAAAACTCCTTGAGATAGACTTTTTTCTTCTTTTTTTTCTTTCATTTTAACCCATTAGAACCCACACCCATTTCTACTTCAAGGAAAATTATGAGGGGCATAAGACTGACTAAATAGACTACAAAGAACACATTTCTGAATTTATTTTCAAAATTGCGCCCCCTAATGGCAAAGATCTGAAAAGTTACATATATGTCACATTGGGCGTTAAGCATTAAACATATTCCTAATTCCCATGTATTGCACTACATGGTACTACATGGTACTACAGGATACTACATGGTACTACATGGTACTACAGGGTACTACAGGATACTACATGGTACTACATGGCACTACATGGTACTACATGGTACTACAGGATACTACATGGTACTACATGGTACTACAGGGTACTACAGGATACTACATGGTACTACATGGCACTACAGGGTACTACAGGATACTACATGGTACTACATGGCACTACATGGTACTACATGGTACTACATGGTACTACAGGATACTACATGGTACTACATGGTACTACAGGATACTACATGGTACTACATGGCACTACATGGTACTACAGGGTACTACATGGCACTACATGGTACTACAGGATACTACATGGTACTACATGGCACTACATACATACTACATGGTACTACATGGTACTACAGGATACTACATGGTACTACATGGCACTACATGGTACTAAAGGGTACTACATGGTACTACAGGGTACATGGTACTACATGGTACTAGTTTCAAGTTTCTTTAATAGTTGTCATACAGAAGTACAGAATACTTTCATACAAAATGCTTCTTACTGTTACGCTCCAGAGACTGTGCTAGACAAGATAGTATCAAATAACATAGTATACATGTAGTTTAGAAGAAGAAAATGAGGTCACAGTGTTCGGTATAGACATATGTACAATGTTCTGAGTTACCATATAATATACAATACTATGCAGTGTACTAATGTACAGTACTATATAGTGCAAAGCAGAAATGGGATGAGGTACAATTTACAGTAAGGTGTACGAGTTGTAGTGCAATCCTTCATCAATAAATATAAAGTGTGGGGAGTGGGTGCTACAGTGTGTTTGTTTAAAGTGGGTGTGTGCTATAAAGTGTGTGGAGTGGGTGCTACAGTGTGTTTGTTTAAAGTGAGTGTGTGCGTGTGGATGTGTGTGCTATGTGCATTTGGTGGTTGTTGTTGTGTAGGGGAGGATCTATGGTGGTTGTTGTTGTGTAGTGTTCATTCATTGTTCGTTTAGCAGCCTGATGGCCTGGGGATAGAAGCTTCTTCTGAGTCTTTCTGTGCTCGCCTTGAGACTCCGGTATCGCTTGCCTGACCGCAGCAGTTCAAAGAGGCAGTTGTTCGGGTGACTGGAGTCTTTAATGATTCTCTTAGCCTTGCCCTTGCAACGCTTGTTGTAAATGTTCTGGAGGGTGGGGAGCCCCCCTCCAATTGTGCGTTCGGCTGAACGTGTCACTCTTTGTAGTCTGCTTCGGTCTTGTGCAGTGCTATTCCCAAACCAGGAGGTGATGTTGCCGGTCAAGATGCTCTCTATTGTACATGAGTAGAAGTTCTTAAGGATCTTCTGACTGACTTGGAACTTCCTTAGGCGCCTGAGGAAGTAGAGGCGTTGTCGTGCCTTCTTCACAACACTGTCAATGTGTGTGGTCCATGTCAAGTCCTCGGATATGTGGGCTCCGAGGTACTTAAAGCTGTTGACTCTCTCAACCGGTGCCCCGTCGATGCTGAGGGGGCTGTAGTCCTTGACCCCCGACCTCCTGAAGTCCACAATCATCTCCTTTGTTTTGCTGACGTTCAGGGAGAGGCTGTTTTCCTGGCACCATCCCGCCAGGACCTTGACCTCTTCCAGGTAGGCCCTCTCGTCGTTGGCAGAGATCAGGCCCACCACCACTGTGTCGTCAGCTAATTTGATGATTGTATTGCTACTCCGCTGAGCCACACAGTCGTGTGTGTACAGGGAGTAGAGGAGGGGACTCAGAACACAGCCCTGGGGGGCCCCTATGTTGAGGGTGATGGATGAGGAGGTGCAGTTGCCTGCTCTCACCACCTGGGGTCTGCCAGTCAGGAAGTCCAAGACCCACTGGCAGAGGTCATAGTTCAAGCCCAGGTCCCTGAGCTTGGCTATGAGTATGGAGGGGACTATGGTATTGAATGCCGAGCTGTAGTCGATGAATAGCATTCTCACATAGTTCCCCTGCCTCTTGTCCAGGTGTGATGCTGCTGTGTGCAGCACATGGGCTATGGCGTCCTCCGTGGACCTGTTGGGGCGGTATGCAAATTGCAGGGGGTCCATGTTGATGGGGAGGGAGGAGCAGATGTGGCCCTTTACTAGCTTCTCAAAGCACTTCATGGCTATGGAGGTGAGAGCTACAGGGCGGTAGTCGTTGAGGCAAGCAGGCTTGGATTTTTTGGGTACAGGGATAATAGTGGACTTCTTCAGGCAAGTGGGGATGACAGCCTGTTCTAAGGACAGGTTGAAGATGTCAGTGAATACTGGGGCCAGTTGGTCGGCACAGACTTTTAGGACGCGGCCGGGGATGCCGTCCGGACCTGCTGCCTTCCTGATATTCACTTTTTTAAAGGTCCGCCTCACCTCATGCTCTGTTACCCTGAACACTGCGCCTCCATCAGCAGCCGACCCCCCCCCCCCATTGCCGTGGCTTGTGAGCTGGTGTTGTTATTACCAGCATCAAACCTCGCATAGAAGGTATTGAGGTCATTTGCTAAGGAGATGTCACTGTTCAGTTTGAGGGAGGCGCCTTTGTAGTCTGTCATCGTTTTGAGCCCCTGCCACATAGCTCTAGAGTCAGCTTGTTCAAACTGGAGTTCAATTTTATCCCTGTAGCGCCGTTTGGCCTCTGACACTGTCCTCCTTACGTTGTATCGCGCCACCTTGTGGTCATTCATGTTGCCTGCCACTAGGCCGTCGTTGTATGCTTTGGTGCGCTCTCTCAGAGCTTCACGGACGGATTTGTCTACCCAGGGTTTTTGATTTGGGTAAACTCTCATTTTGGTAGTGGGGATTGTTTCTTCCACCATAGTACAAACATAGTTCAGCACTGTTTCCGTGTAGACATTAATGTTATCTGTGTCGCGGAACACATTCCAGTCTTTGCAGTGAAACGCAGACCGGAGCGTCTCCTCTGACGTCAAATCCCATTTCTGCACCTCTCGCGAGACTACAGGAGTACTTTTGATTCTCTGTTTGTACATTGGTGAAAGAAAGATTGACGCGTGATCTGATTTACCAAAGCCACTATCAGAATGAGCCTTGTAGCCACCTTTAAATTGCGTGTAACAGTGATCTAGGATGTTACCGCCTCTGGTGTTGCAAGTCACATGCTGATAGAAGTCAGGTAATACCTTTCTCAGATTGGCGCTATTGAAATCACCCAGAACCAAAATGGCGGCGTTAACGTTCGTCGCTTGTATTCTATTTACCTCGTCGTGGAGTCTGGAGAGCGCGACGTTGTTCCTGGCTTGCGGTGGAATATACACTCCGATCAGGATGATCGCCGTTAACTCCCTCGGGAGGAAGAAAGGACGACACTTGATGGTTATATATTCCAGGTCTGGGCAGCAGTGGCTCGATAGTTCCTTCACGTTGCCTGGATCGCTCCAATTGTTGTTCAACATGAAGGCTATTCCACCTCCACGCTGTTTGCCGGATTCTGCTGTTCTATCCTTGCGGTGAATGAAGAAGTGATCGGCCGGTTGAATAGCGTGGTCTGGGACTTCTGGCGCCAGCCACGTCTCGATGAAGCAGAGAACGTTACAGTCCCTAACGTCTCTCTGGAATTGAATCCTTGCTCGGATGTCGTCTAGTTTATTGTCTATTGATTGTACATTGGCTAGCAATATACTGGGTAGTGGTGTCCTGTGCCGCCTGGTTCTCAGCCTGTTACGGACTCCAGCTCTCTTTCCTCGCCGTCTGGGTCCTTTGTCCCTGGGGGCGAGATCCGGTCCTGATGTCCTCAAGATCTCAACAGGCCATTGTTGCGGTTCAGAGAGCTGATCCAGAGAGTAATCCAGTCGGTAAGTTTCCCGTAATCCAATGTCTATAAGTGACTGACGGTCATACACATTAAATGCACCTACTGTTGGTACAGACAAAACTCTTAAAACTATAAATATTAACAAAAGTATGCACAGTCTCGACGGAGCGCACAGACAGGCAGCCGGTCGTAGCGGCGCCATCTTTCAACTACATGGCACTACAGGGTACTACATGGTACTATAGGGTACTACATGGCACTACAGGGTACTACATGGCACTACAGGGTACTACATGGCACTACAGGGTACAGGGTACAGGGTATGTTTCTTCTTGACTTGTTTAAAGAAGACGTGTCCGGCCCATGGGGACATTAACGTGTGTTGTCGGGCCTTACAAATAAATTTGATTTGATTTGATTTGCTTTATATGGCACTACAGGGTACTACATGGTACTACATGGCACTACAGGGTACTACATGGCACTACAGGGTACTACATGGTACTACATGGCACTACAGGGTACTACATGGTACTACATGGCACTACAGGGTACTACATGGCACTACAGGGTATTACATGGTACTACAGGGTACTACATGGTACTACATGGCACTACAGGGTACTACATGGCACTACAGGGTACTACATGGTACTACATGGCACTACAGGGTACTACATGGTACTACATGGTACTACATGGCACTACATGGTACTACATGGCACTACAGGGTACTACATGGTACTACATGGTACTACATGGCACTACATGGTACTACATGGCACTACAGGGTACTACATGGTACTACATGGCACTACAGGGTACTACATGGTACTACATGGCACTACAGGGTACTACATGGCACTACAGGGTACTACTACATGGCACTACAGGGTACTACATGGTACTACAGGGTACTACTACATGGCACTACAGGGTACTACATGGCACTACAGGGTACTACATGGTACTACATGGCACTACAGGGTACTACATGGCACTACAGGGTACTACTACATGGCACTACAGGGTACTACATTGAAATATGACTATTTGTTTTAATATGCTTTGAACAATTGAACAATATAAAATATATTAACTAAATATCATTGAATCAGACAAATTAACTGAGCAGATCATAATAATTGTTCGCATTGTGACATATGTGTCACAGCGAATTTTCATGAACATTTTAAGTTGATATGCCTGGTGTGACATATGTGTCACAGCGATTTTTATCAATTGTTTTCTTTATCATTTTATTCAAGAAATGTGTTCACAACAGGTTATATATCATAAAGCCCATGTTATGTAAGCATTATAATTCTTAAATGGGCAAATCTTACCTTTTAGCAACAAAAATCTAGCTTTTGAATCTTAGCTACTTCTGTCATTTAGTCACCACCATCAGTCATCATTGTGGAAAGGTGGTTTGCGGGAGGCGTGTAGCCTTTTTCCAACGCGTCTGCGCAACATCACATGATCTGTCACATGACCCAACCAGGATGTTCCACTGGTGTCCCTTTGGGACTTCATGAGGTAAAATCAAGAAAAAAGCTTTATATTGCCATTTCCAGGACATGTAAAGTACATGTGACACCTGTGTCACGGTGGGTCCTAATGGGTTTTGCTAAAAGAGATTGAACGTTGTTGTTTATTGTAGTAACTGATATGGACACAGCTCTGTAAATGCAGATGCTTTTTCATACGTTCATTCCAAACGGAATTTAGAAGGGGTTCCTGTTTTTGCTCTCATTATGGTGTTGGTCATACTCTTTGATGGGACAGTTGAAGATGAACTTGAGTTCCTGTACAGATATAGATGACACAGTGGATGCCAAGATAATGAAACTTGTTTTCTTTTATTATTACTTCCAAGGCTATGTCAAACACACACACACACACATTTACATTTTACATTTAGTCATTTACCTGACGCTTTTATCCAAAGCAACTTACATGTTCTGTACAAGTCAGCAGGAAGGGTACAACTCTTTCAGCTGAGTAACAAAATAGCCGGCTTCTGGTAGTCCGTATGTACACACACACGTACACACGTACAAAGACCCCAGCTTCGTGATTTGCCTGAGCAAAGTATGAGCAATGTGATGAGATGCAGTATGAGCAATGTGATGAGATGATAGTGCTGATAGATTTCTATTTAGGCACACAGGATGTTTATTACAGTAAAGACGGACACAAAATGAAAGCAATTGTGATCGCCAGTATTAGAGGAACATGGTAATTGTATGGGAAATGTGTTTACAGTCTTCTCCAGAATCACACAAGAAGACGGATACCAATTTCCTCTCTGTGTTCAGTGGAAAGCTATCTGGCTGCAAGTTAGCCTAGCTTAGCACAAATGAACGGAACCGGATAGGGGTTTTTCTTCCTGTCTGACTCTGGAGAAGACAGTGCATTTCCCATAACGTTGCCGTATGCCTTTTTAAGATGAAAGGAATTAAATAATTAATAATGGAATAATAATACAAATTATATGGGAGGTATCAGCTGAATTATAGCACATTAACACTTATGTTACCCTGCATGTGGGGAATACACAAGGTCAGTGAGAGATGACATTCTCAGACAGGTCGTTGGCATGGGAGGCTCTCAAAGCTTCATGTTATCTCAATTCTATCAGACCTCTGCTCACACTCGAGTTGTGCTACAGTAAATATTGCCCTTCCTAAATATGCGGAGCCCTAAACCCTGCATGACATCTTATCAGCACTGCTGGGAGACACTGTGCTCATCTCTCTTTAAGTAAGCCTGGCATAGCAGCCCATCTCTGTCTAAAGCCTGGCATGGCAACACTGTGTGCACGTCTGGCTGTGTCCACATCTCGAGAGTTGTTCCTGTTGACAGTCAACAGTCACTGGAGTCCAAAAGGACTTTCTGACTAAGGGCGATTTACCAATTTTAAATGTCCAAGACATTTGTCATTGAGATAGAAATAGCGATATATCAAAGGAACAGTTAAAACCACAATAAATGGAGCAGCATTTAACAAATAATTCTTTATCAATATTTAATGATGAATAAATACATGATAATTCCCCATCTCTGGGACCACATGTACCATTCTACAGGATCAAATCCAGCCAGAGCCTTCTCTACTGTCTCAATAAAGAACCTTCTCTCCTGTTTCTCCTCTACTCTGTCTGTCTCTCTGGCTTCCTACTGTCTCAATAAAGAACCTTCTCTCCAGTGTCTCCCCTACTCTGTCTCCCTCTCAGCCTTAGGCATAGAGGGAGACACAGGAGATAAGGTTATTTATAGAGACAGTAGGAATACTGTCTCCCTCTATGCCTTCCTACTGTTTTTATTTTAGAAACAAATCTTGCTTTTCCTTCAAGGCCAAAATGACACTTACCATTATGTTTGCTTGACTGTGGTGATGTTATATACATACATGCATCTTCGCAAATGCCTACCTGTGCTGGATACTGTGGAGAGCACTGAGATTTATTACACATGTGAGCCCTTACTCACCATTGTTCTTTGTATGCTCAGGTTGGATGGTCTGCCTTGTCCACTTGTAGACTTATCCATTGGTATATTTTCATTCATAAGGATATTCTTGCTTTGTTTCCATCTTACCTACTGATCTACATCCTTCAGAAAAGTATGGGAAGTTATTGTCTTCACTCACAGGACTTATTCCTACCATCTGTTCCTAAAGCCTGTACTGAATTGGGGAAAAGGGCATTTAAGTATGCTTAACTATGTCTGTTTCCAATCAGTTGCAAATTGATCTGAATCTTCGGGAGCTGGTCTCATTGGATGCATTCAAAGTAATTTCCTATGATCTGGCTGCAGATGTTTTGAACGATTTAGATTGCCCCTGTATGAACCCTGATGTTGATGACTTGTGACGAATACTGATGAATATTTTTGATATTTTGTGATTCTGTCATTTATTTATTTTGTTGTTCAAGAGAAAATTATTGGTTAGAATTACCCATCGATCAAGGCAGGAGACTGTATGGAGAGAAGAATATAACTTGTCTTTAGAAGACATGTCTTTGACACAGCCCTACATTGTGCCATAAGAACAGCAAAATTACAACGCCCGTAACATAGAACTGAAGTTGAATAATAGAGTGGCTCCACCTGATTGTTTGATTGATTGATTGATTGATTGATTGATTGATTGATTGATTGATTGATTGAAAACTTTATTAACAGATTGCAGAATGGGTACAATACAGTATGGCTCAATACAAACAACTGCTACGAGGATGCAGACCAGAAAAAGACTTTCGTCTTGTTTACATCAGGGTCCTCCATTTTCAATTCATCAGGACATTTATGACATACAAGACATACAAATATACAGTACTGTGTAAGAAAAAAATAAGATCATAAGAAAAATATATACATCCGAAGGGGAAGAAACTGTACATTGAAGGGGGTTGGGTGGGTTGGTGGGTGGGGGGGGATTTGGACATTTACCGGGGCCAGTTTCTAATTGCAAACCCGGCGCTCTTTGAGAGCGGTTTTGAAGGAGAGTAGGGATTCACATTATTTTACGGCTGTGGGTAGGGCGTTCCACATTATTGTGGCATAATTGTGAAACGTGTTTAGTCCCTTGTTTGAGCCGAATCTGGGTTGAACATGATTTGTGGAACTCCCTCTGGTGTTGTGGTTGTGGAATTCACTGATCTTTGGGAAGTATTTCGACATGTACATACATGGGTATCTTAGTGGTGTAGTGTATCTTGTAGACCAGGCCCATTGCAAGTTGCTGTACTCTGTCGTCTACTCTAAGCCATCCTAGGTTGTCAAATGGGTAGGGGTAAGGTGGGTTTTAGGAGTAAGGCCAAGCAGTAGTCTGACCAGTTTGTTTTGTGATGTTTGTAGCCTTGTTTTTATGGCCTTTGAGGTGCTTTGTACCATGAGGTGCAAGCATAGTCGTAGTACCCTTGAATGAGTGCTCCTGTTAGAGTCTTCAAGGTATTCTTGTTTACCAGAGAGGAGATCCGGTACAAGAATCGAGTTCATTGGTTGACTTTTTTTATTACATTGGTTGCCATTTTGTCACAGGAAAGATTTGCCTCTAGGATGGAACCCAGGTAGGTAATTTCATCTTTCCTTGTGACAATATTGTCACCCACTGTAACAGAGAAGCCGTTGGCTTTGCTGAGTTTGCTATTTGATCCAAAGAGAATGGATTCTGATTTACCCAGGTGTAATGATAGTTTGTTATCAGCGAGCCAGGTGCAGATTCTGACGAGTTCAGAGCTGAGGGCTTTTTCAACCTGCAACTTGTCCCTGTCAGAGACCAGCAAGGCTGAGTTGTCCGCGAACAGGAACAAGTTGCAGTCACAAGCTGATGACATGTAATTTGCATAAATTAGGAACAGTAAAGGTCCTAGTATGCTTCCTTGTGGAACACCACAGCTCACTGGGAGGGGGGGGGGACAGTGTACCGTTCACCTCCACCATCTGTTCTTTCCCCTCCAGGTAGGATTGCATCCAGCTCACTGATGAACTATCAAAACCAATTGCTTTTAGCGTATGAATCAGAATGGTGTGATTGACAGTGTCGAAAGCCTTTTGGAGGTCCAGCATGACCATGCCGCAGTATTTGCCCGCGTCCACCTCGTGTTTGATGTGGTCATTCAAATAGAGAAGCCATGTGTCAGTGGAATGGGATGTTCTGAAGCCAGATTGGAATTCGTAGATTCGCTTTTTTCCTGCAAGGTACTTTGCGACCTGTTCGTATACTATTTTTTCCATAACTTTCTAGATGGAGGTAAGAATAGAAACAGGGCGGTAGTTGCCTGGGTCTAATTTGCTGCCTGTTTTGTGCACGGGGGTCACTCTCGCAATTTTGAAATCTTTGGGGACGTGTCCCTGTTTTATGGAGAGGTTTATTATGTGTGTGATGACTGGGGTGATGGTGGCTGCTGAGTCTCTGAGGAATTTGGAGGGGATGTTGTCATGGCCAGTGACCTTGTTAGGTTGGAGGGCGCTGTGGGATATTTGTGGATATCCTGATGAAGAATGTCTCAGTCAACCGAGGCTTGGATAATAACAAGGTTTATTAACCAAACAGATAGAATACATAGAGAGAATGGCTGAGGCTCTCGCCCCAGGTGATCAGCTGAAATTACCCAGGTAAGAACCTTGATTGTGGTCGGGAAGAGCCCTTTATAGTTCAACAAAGGGGGTGTGTGGTCCCATTTGATAGGTCAGATGGGGGGGAGGGGGTACAGGTTTGGGGGACACAGGGGAGGGGGGTGTCTTATTCCACAGAGAGGGGGGGGGGGGGCACAGGTTAAGGGAACACAGGGGAGGGGGATATATTTACATGAGGATTATTATACCACAATACTCACTTTTCTTTCTTATAATGTGGGTGAGATTAATGTATAATATACCAGGATTGTTTGGAACAGGTAAAAGTGGGGATAATAGTTTAAAAATAGAATTATTTACATACATGATTAATAGAATTATTTACATACATGATTCATGACATGATCGACTGGACTGCGGTCTGTGTTATTTTGATATCAGAGATGAGATATCACCCTTTTCTTTTATTAATCGCTCAAAATACCTATATCAATGAGTGGTCCTCATCTCTGATATCAAACAACAATTAACATAATCATTAGAAGCTATCGCTGTGCAAATATCTTGGCATACCTTCAGTCGTTCATGTCGTGACTCTGGGGAGCTAATGTGATCGTTGTGCGTACAGGCATCGTAATAAACCAATTAGTTACATGCACTGTCTGTGTGGTCAGAGTGCACAGGGTGAAAAAACAAAATTGTGTTCATAATTATTAGGAATCGGATTTACACATAAGGCTAATGTGTACAAAAACATTTTAACAACCGTTAACCTGGTGGTTAATAAAACTAACATGATTGATTATGGGAAACTGTTCAAAAATATATATATATATTTTTGCACGTTTTATGATGATTCTTGATGAAATTACTTAGGATCCAGTTGTATTTACCCTGAGTTTGAGTGTCACGTTCATCTGTGATTGCCTCAGTTTTGTTGGTCTTTACTTAGAATCAGGCAATTTTCTCCATTTCTTCTCTATAAATGAGGAGATAAAACGTCTTATGCATCGCTTCTGTATGTAATTCTAGTGCATCACCATATAGGTG
The DNA here is from genome assembly GCF_963971535.1 of Notolepis coatsorum. Classification (NCBI taxonomy): domain Eukaryota; kingdom Metazoa; phylum Chordata; class Actinopteri; order Aulopiformes; family Paralepididae; genus Notolepis; species Notolepis coatsorum. Next base: position 93,719,627 of record NC_140174.1, on the reverse strand, counting down.
CAAAACAACGTTACATGTCCTCTTCTATGAGAGAATAAAACAACTGATTCTTTCTTGTCTGACAATACAATTTTGTAACCTAAGTAATTCAAATGTGATGTAATGTGATCATGTGGTCACTTCTTCCTTCAGCAATACATTTTAGCTCATTATTACTAACCATTGTTAATGCTTTCTCATTGATTTCTTTTCATCACATCTCTAGTTCATCGTTTTGCAGATACATACAATTGTGTGAAAAGTTTCCTTCTTGTGAAGGTATTAATCTGAATGATGTTGCGTCGTTGTTGACAAGGTGTTCTCTGTCGGTCGTGTGGCAGGGCCAAACAGTAACACATAAAAATTAAATAAATACATACAATAGACATTACCTTAGTGGCTAATGTGTCAAAATAAAATTGAAAACCGTTAACCTAGTGGTTAATATAAAAGGTGATTATGATAATCGTTATGCATTGTTCTGTGGTCAAAACAAACTTGGTGTCTTGGAACAATCCAACTGGTTCTGCCCTGTTTAACAATACCATTTTGTAATGTGACTCTGTGATCATTTCTCATTGTCATTATAAAATTACAGTTCTTGTTTGTGAATCTGACAGTTGCTGTGAAGTGTTGATCATCTGTTCTCGGTCGGGGATGTGTCCTTCTGTGTGACCTGCTGTGTGTTGAACGTATCGTACATTCAGTTGATGTTTCTGTGAGCCTGTCGTGTGGCAGTAAGACAGTCTCATTTGCTATGTGTCTCTTCTTGACGATGCAGTCGGGAATATTCACTGGTCGCCGTCCATTCCCTGTCAAGGGTCACTTGTCTGCGCTGCTCTCCATCACCACCACACATCCGCCACTGTGCTCACGCTTGGCTCCCATCAGGCCCAGAGACATGGTGGTCAGGGCGTTTTTGAATGTGTTGTGCTGGTTTCGCTGTCCTCTCCTCGTCATTGCGGTACCACTTGATGGAGGGCGAGGGCCCGCCGGTGTAGTGGCTAGTCAGTAGGATGCTCTCTCTCACACGGATGACAATCTTGTCATGGGAATCCACCTTGATGGTCGGGGCTTTGGTTCCCATCTGCAGGTGATGGGTTTGGTCTGCAGTGCCGGGGTGGAGGCCGTCAAAGGTTGATCTCCTCTTCGTCAGTGTCTCCTTGGTCAGTCTCCTTCGTGGTCCTCTGCTCCACTTTCTTGGGGATGTCTGTGGGCTGGGTTGGATGGTTCTCCCACGGTTGTTGTCGTCGCCTCTGGTTGTCAATTTTCTTTATGTGTCCCGCTGTGATTAGCTTGTTAATCTCAGCGCGGTACACAGTCTCTTGAGCGGGGTCTCTGGCTAGGCGCCGCTCTGTGTTCAATAGATACCGCTCCGTCGCTTCTTTTGGGGTGTGGAAGGTGGGCATACCCTCTCGCCTCAAGAGTGGAGTTGCGTATCTCATCACTCCGTTGACTTTGACTCTCTTTGTCCCTTGCTCGAGGAGTGCTATGGCGTAAATGTCTTCCTTGGAACGAATGTCTTTCTTTTCGTTCTTAAAGGGCATTGTCTCTAGTGTCCATAGCCTCTCGACATGCTGTAGGAGGGTGGTGTCTTCTTCTGTCACTCTGGAGTGGAGGCAGCTAGTGGCTGCTGTTCGGTTAAGAGACTTAGCGAGGGGGCCTTGTAATGTCCATCCTAGGCGGGTCTCGACTGCTGCAGGACAGCCTCTGGGCCCTGTGTGGACCCGGTCTATCGGGACTATGAGGTCTGCATGGTCGGAGCCTATCAGCAGGGTCGGGGTGGCACCGTCTATGAGCGGGATAGGTAGTTGACGCAGGTGCACATATTTATCCATCAGCTTGGCGATGGGGTAGGTGTACTGCGACAGGCCTATTTCTTGGCTGGTGAAAGCATTAGTAATCCTATACCGTCTCTCTGGCTGCCCGCTTGCTGCGATAGTGAAGGAGACATTCTCGCCCTTTATCGTCTTTAGATCTCTTCTTATTGTCCGAATCGTCATTGGTTGTGTCCGCAGCTTCGTGGTTCAGGTCGCGCATCGTCTCACTCGTCCTGTCCTCTCACCAATTCGTGATCTGAGGGTGATAAACACTGCCTTAGAAAACTCCTCACATAAATGATTCAACGCCTTTCTGCTAAAGTGGAAAATCATTTTGGGATTAATTCATTTCATTTTAAATACAATCACTTAATTGACAATAGGAAATGCAAACCAATTGCATTAGCAGTGATTCCTTACTTCAAGAAGGTCACATTCACTACAATTTTTATCAGACCTTGTATCTAACTAGATCTTACAGCATTAGGCTTTAAATAAAATTTGTAAATGAATGGCCAAAGTCTTGAATCAGATAAAATAGCTATTTTTCTTCATAGTCTGTGATGTCAAATTTTAATTTGATCTTACCTCAGGATGCGTTGGCTGTACCTCAGGATACTTACCTCGCCACGACTTCTCTGGCGTTCTTCACATCTCAGTGTGGCTCATCATGGCATAGGGGGGGAAAAAAACATAAAATCTAGACAGCCAGTTAATTTTTGCATGAAAAACAATCATTTGTTTTGTCATCTACGTTTTAACTAACCTTACTGTCATGCATTTGTCCTAATAAACTAACCTACACTGTAGCACTCAACACGAATAAAACTAATCTACACTGTGGCACTCAACACTTTGATGACCATTGTTACTCAGCTGATAGAGGTGTGCCTTGCCTGATGTCCTGTCGTACAGAACCTGTGAGTCGCTTTGGATAAAAGTGTCAGCTAAATGATCAATGTTGTTGATATCTTGTACATTTAGATAATTGTGCTGCAATTTTGGTGGTTGATAATTTTTGCAATCATGGAAAGTATTAGTTGTTAAAAGAATAGTCTAAGGAAAGTCATGCATGTTATTGGTTATAAACAGAGAATAGAAGGAGGGGATTGTAAGTAGTTGTTTTCATCATTAATCTTTCATCTCGGGCACTTCTCTAATTCATGTGTCTTTTGAAAAGAGATGATGAAAACGACTGGTTAGTTATTGTTAGTATGGGAGTTAGGTAGATTTTCATAACTGCAAATTCATCACCGGTGTCTAATTCATGTTAATTAAGTGGTTCTCTGTTGCCATCTACCGCTAGGTGAGTTCATCAAGTCTGTGGTCACGAGTGCAGGCATTTGCATTGCTTTGTCTCCCAAGTGCCCGCTCTGAAGAAATTTACATGTGGGTGTTTTGGATGTAGATTTGTTCCAAATGGTCAATCGATTGTCTCTCAGCTCTGCACTGTCTCTCGGTTGACATGCAAATTGTTGGATTTTCTGTCTTTTGTGATACAATTTGGGTGTAGTCATTCACTGTTTTGCATCTCGCCTCAGAGCCAGATCTGTAAATACAAACACATGTTAATTTTCCACTCTTTTCTAAAACCTGGGTGAATCCTCTTTGACTGTCTGTGTGCTCAACAAACATTAGCTAGATCTCATCCATCCCGTTCTTGGATGTAATGATAGTGTTATCATTTATCAATCATATCGCATATGTACACAAGCATATGAATGTGGACCCACACATTTTGAATCATGTTTAAAATGTCTTACAATGGAAAGGGCTAGTTATCTTTCATTGGTTCTTTAGATAAACACATTAACTCAAGTGAATATAACCTAAACATCTTACTTTTAAACATGATCTATGTTGTTTGTGTTCCAAGTTTTCAACATTGAAAGCTTATAAAGTCTAATCTAACGCTGTTTATGTGGACTACAATTCCTGTACTGCCATATATTGGGAACCGGAAGTGTTTGTTTAGCTCCCATGGTCAGTATGACCGGTACGCCCACAGATGTATTATAATTCTGAAACAGACATTGTAATTAGCTTTATGTGACTTATAATGTGTAAATTAAAGCACATAAACACTCAAGTGATCTGAGATAGTTGTAATTTGCTTTAACTGATAGTTGTGTATATGTACAGTTTCTACGTCAAATGACTCCCTTTTCTTGACTCCTTTTGTATCACAAAAAGTACTGAATTTGCAAATCTGGTATGTCATAAATGTACAGATGTAGCAGTACTGACTATCTGTCTGTCATGTATGTCATAATATGTTCTGATAAATTGAAAATGGGGGACCCTGATGTAAACAAATCTGGTATTGAAAATGGGGGACCCTGATGTAAACAAGACTAAAGTCTCTCTCTGGTCTGCATCCCCTTAACAATTGTGTATTGAGCTGTGCTGTATTGTACCCATTCTGCAATCTGTTAATAAAGTTTTCAATCAATCAATGCATCTATATTTATGATTTTTATACTCACCGGGGACAGCTGTTGTGTTGGGTTGGATCCGTTACGTGTCGTCAGCAACCCGCATCTCGCCACCTCAACTCAACATTTTCCAATAGCAGCGCGCACATACATATACAAATAAAACATATACTACACGTGGATTTCACGCACCCTTGGCCTTGGGTACATTACACTTTACGTTCGCTTATGGATAGTTTAATATAAAATAATCACTTCACGGCGCGCATAGCGTGACGTCATCGCTCCATGCGACGTTCGTGCGTTCTCATTCGCCTCGGAAATAACGCTTTGCAATTCATACAGTATTTTTCCAACGAGCTCTCAATAGCCTGGAATTCCTATACCAGCGTTTTGTTACCGAATGAACGCGCCTGTGCATATGTGAAACGTAAACAAACTGAAACGATAAAACTATACTTCTCCAAATGGTTGTTCCCGTGGGCCGGTGTTCTGCGGAATCCGGAAATTACTATTCTAGTTTGTTCCCGTGAACTGCACTTCAATGTTATTCTTTGTATAACGGTAACTGTCTCTCAATGCTCGTCGCGCTATCCGCAGCCGATTCTTGACTCAATAAAGCAACGCGACGGGTCCTATAATACTTGTGCACATACAAACGAGGCTTAAACAGACAAACAAACACTAATACATATAAGTTAACGTGTGTATATATCTGACTGTATTGGATCGCTTTACGTTTAGTCGACCAACATCTGTATTGTTCCAACATCTGTTGCGACAAGGCATTTATACCCTTGATCTATAACTACACATCGTTATTAAAATCATAACGACCGAACCTGACTTCGAAATTTACCAGCGATATATTAGATTATATATACCGTTTAATCATTACTCTCGGTCTCTTTTACTCGCGACTAATGTCCTGTTTAATGTACTTTCCGCGACTGATGTCCCGTTTAATGTACATTCACGTACTCTCGGGACATCGCGTAATCATGTACTAACTAGGACATCGCGTGATAATCTTCCCGCTATCTGTATTGATCAATTGGTTAATTTAATCCAAAATACATCGTTTTCAGGAAAGGAAGAGATTGTGGGCTTAGTTTGAGGTTGAAACAATGTTATGACGCTACTCTGGTAATTTCTAATTATGATTCTATCCGCTTCTCGGTCCTACTTCCCGCCTCTTTGCAAAGGAATCACAGAACGTTTTTAACAGAGTAGCGTTTTCCAAGGATATCACATCATAATAAGCTCACGTATCTATTTTGTTGCCTATATTTTTAGTCTGCATCAGCTAGACTAGGGGTAGCAATCCAACAACCTGTGTGGTGTGCCTTAACTTTTGGTCGGCTCCGACTCGACCTGGAATAGCACTTCAACCATTGTGCCTAAACTTTTTGGGAATAGCACATATAACCCATCCTCTCAGAACCACCTGATAAGGATCCAGGTGCACGCGCGCCCTGGTAACGATTCTCAATACAGATCAGATATATTAATGCACATTATTCTACTCAGCCATGATCTCAATATTGGACAACATTCTGTAATATTCACCTGGCACAGAGAAAAGCGGGAAGATTTGAATTCCTTCCATACATTTTTGGTCGACCATCCTATTATACTCACTTTTCTCTGTATAGTTGAATGATACAGCACGCCGGGAGGACGCAAAAAGTCCGTCACAAGTTCGTAGACGCCAATTGTGGGATATTTGTGGATATCCTGATGAAGAATGTCTCAGTCAACCGAGGCTTGGATAATAACAAGGTTTATTAACCAAACAGATAGAATACATAGAGAGAATGGCTGAGGCTCTCGCCCCAGGTGATCAGCTGAAATTACCCAGGTAAGAACCTTGATTGTGGTCGGGAAGAGCCCTTTATAGTTCAACAAAGGGGGTGTGTGGTCCCATTTGATAGGTCAGATGGGGGGGAGGGGGTACAGGTTTGGGGGACACAGGGGAGGGGGGTGTCTTATTCCACAGAGAGGGGGGGGGGGGCACAGGTTAAGGGAACACAGGGGAGGGGGATATATTTACATGAGGATTATTATACCACAGCGCTCAGTTTTTTTTAACACCTCATCAGTTGTTACCATTTCGAGTTTGAAGTCGTCTTTGCGAACCCCTACGTTTTTATAGAAGGCTAGGATGTGTTCTACACCAAAATGCCCAGAGTGGGAGGGTAGTTTATTAACCAGTGTTGTGGCTATGTTTGTAAAGAATATGTTTAAGTAATTGGCCACATCCAGCTTGTCCACCTCAAGCTCGGGAAAGTAGTAGACCTGCCCTCAGTTGATAAGAGAGTACAAGTGACTATGTGACGAAGAGGGTGGAGAAGGAGGCTCCGCTGGCAAGGCATGGATAATATCAACATTCAGAGACAACTTTAGAACAAAGTGCATTCTAAAGCTACTAGAGATTATTAAAATGCCAAGACAATGCAGAGCCACATGCCAGAAGCACAATCAAAGTGGTTCCTGTATCTTTTCAATCTGGTTTGATGTCCTGATAACCAAGAGACAGCTTTCTATACACAAGAGATGCCTTAAGAGAAATATCTTACGAGACAATCACAAATATTTTAGCAACAATTTTCCACCGAACTAGATCAAACCTGCATCCTCCAAGGTGTAAAACAAAGATGAGATAGTGCTAATTTGCTCACACAGGAGCACAGGAGTGGAATGAGTTTCCTTTGACCATCAAACAGGGCTTGAACCTGTATAGTTTCAAGGTGAATGTTAGGAAATGGCTCCTAGTAAATGTCCCAGAGTGACTCAGGAGACGGACAGTGGAGGGAGGCTTCCTGCTTTAGTGTATGAGATGTGACAGTGGAGGGAGGCTTCCTGCTTTAGTGTATGAGATGTGACAGTGGAGGGAGGCTTCCTGCTTTAGTGTATGAGATGTGACAGTGGAGGGAGGCTTCCTGCTTTAGTGTATGAGATGTGACAGTGGAGGGAGGCTTCCTGCTTTAGTGTATGAGATGTGACAGTGGGGGGAGGCTTCCTGCTTTAGTGTATGAGATGTGACAGTGGAGGGAGGCTTCCTACTTTAGTGTATGAGATGTGACAGTGGAGGGAGGCTTCCTGCTTTAGTGTATGAGATGTGACAGTGGAGGGAGGCTTCCTGCTTTAGTGTATGAGATGTGACAGTGGAGGGAGGCTTCCTGCTTTAGTGTATGAGATGTGACAGTGGAGGGAGGCTTCCTACTTTAGTGTATCAGATGTGACAGTGGAGGGAGGCTTCCTGCTTTAGTGTATGAGATGTGACAGTGGAGGGAGGCTTCCTGCTTTAGTGTATGAGATCTGTACATTATGTACACATTTTATTAATAATGTTGTCTTTTTTTATTTTACTTTTAGCAATATACTGTAGGCTGATGATAATAATGTGATGTAATGTGAGACCAAGGGCCACAATTGAAATAAGTCTGTGACTTTTTTGTGCTATCCTTGATAATCTTAGGATGACTTATTGTAAAATGTAGGCTACGGTATTTTAATAATGGTCAAATAAACTAAACTAAACTAAATACCTTATGTCTTACATTTTATAAAAACCTGACCACCCTGAAAACCTTGACAGACTTTCAGGCAGATTGACCCATTTGGGTGTAGGCTACATCGTCATGTAAACGTTGAGTTAAAAAGAGATAGACCTGCATTATGTCAGAAGCCATGAAGCGTTGTTGATGTTTTGTCATCTCCTTCTTAGTATATCCTATTATTCTGATTTGGGTGACACACTGCTACCGTGGAGCGGCAGAATCATCTACTGAGTCGAGTTCTTTTCAAGAGGATATGATGTCACCTATGAAACGCTAAAGAGCTGTGGAGGTGCAGAATGACTTAAAGATGTGAACTAAACAGCCATGTAAAAGGATGGATAGGGGCTCTTTCTTCCAAGGAGTCATTCATCATTCTTCAGAGATGAGGCCCTCATATGTCCCTCGGATCCCGGCCTTATCTGCTTAAGCAATTTGCCAGTATTATCAGTTTAAGAAAAAAGATAAATCCCATAGCCTACAGCGAGATAAAAGAAAAGACATTGATATTTCAATGTTTCATTCAGAGAGAGCTGCAGGAGGCGCAGAATGAAAACTTTATTGTCTAATTTAGGGTTTGAAAATTCCCTGTGACTCTGTTTACCACATACAAATATTTCCAGGCTGTAGGCTAGTGATGTTGATACTAGGTCAAAACATCTGTTTTATAGGCAAGCCGCAAGACTTTCACACTGGCTGTCAAAAAGCAATTTCTTTTGCACACATTCATGTAGTTTTTGTGAATAAATTAGGTTGAATATGGCCACCAGTGATGTCATCGGGCAAATAGCAATACCTTATAGGGACTGCTACCTTAAAAGAACAAGAAGATAGATACCAGTTTCCTCTCTGTGCGTTCAGTAGAAAGCTATCTGGCTGCATGTTAGCCTAGCTTAGCACAATGAATGGAAGCGGACATGACCAGTTAGGCTAACCTACTTTTCTACTGAACGCACAGAGAGGAAACTGGTATCTATCTTATTGTCTCTCTCTGGAGAAGATGGTAAGCTAATTTCCCAAAATGTTGGCGTGTTCCTTTAACATTTCATTGAGCTGTAATTAACACGACAAAAGGATTAAATGTCCCTGATGAAATCACTGGTGGCCATATTCAAACTAATTTACTCTCAATAACTAAATTCATATGTGCAAAACTGTTTAATTTTAAGAGTTTTTGGATGTGTGTGAGATTATGTGCAAAATAAATCAGCGTTTTTTGGTGAAGTGCCCCTTTAAGCTATGGTTATTTGCAATAGCTAATTAAGCCATATGCTACTCTCAACTACATGTCAATAAATACATATACAAACAGCCTGAATAAATATAGTCAATTAAAAAGTAAACGTCACCGATGTGGATTCACAATCAGATTTAATAATAAAATAACCAATAATACAATTGAATTCATTGTGGCATTCGTGGTGTAGTGTCAAGCCTACCTCTAAACGTCACGGAAGAGGAAATATCCCAGTTAAGCCAACGTCACACAAGCCTATTAAGGCGAAATATCCTCACACTGATCAATAACGTTTTAGCAATTAGGCTTAAACGAGAGGCTATTGTGCAAACTGTAGCCTACAGGAGAGGAGATGCCATCAACTCAAAGCACATTAGCAATGCTGGATTCAAATTCGAGTAGAAAACGACAGAAAAGGGAAGTAGGATAATAAACACATAAATTAGGTACAGGCCTACATGTGTGTCTGTAAATGCATGAATACACGTCCATAATCAAATAATCAAAAGTTAAATTATTACAAATCACTCGGTGTGCGTTATTATTATGTCCATTCTACACATCGGTTTCACCATAACGTTGGCCCCCACGGCGCGCCACTGAAGTCACACAGGTACGGTCGGCACTGATGATAGGTCTTGTAGAAAGTGGTGAGCAGTGATGCTCTGACATAACCCTCCTCCGGGCCCAGTCCCTCCGACTTGGAGAACATGTCTTTACAGACTAGCTCCGAGCTTTGCTGTTTTCTCTTCGTCTTGTATCTCCGGTTTTGGAACCATATTTTCACCTGTGTCTCGGTGAGTGTCAGCGCGCTGGCTAAACTGGCCCTCTCCGGTGCCGACAGGTACCTCTGCTGGTGGAACTTCTTCTCCAGCGCCAGCACCTGCAGGTGCGTAAAGGCGGCGCGGGAGCGCTTTTGTTTGCCGGTACAACAACTGCCGGTTTCTGATGTGTCCGACGATGAACACGACGCGTCAAATGACTCTGTGGGAAAGAGAAATATGATTAGGCAAGTTATTGTTAAAAACCCAGGATCGCCTGTCCCCGTGGTCTACGGTATGCATATATGAGCGTACATTTATTTGCAGATGCTCACCTCCTTTACGCGCTCCAAACGAGGTATCCCGTGGTGGGTACTTTGGGTACAGTTGCTCTGATAACTCCGCGAGCTCTTCTTTCCACTGCGAACATCTCTCCGTCTTGTTGTGTGTGGAACTTCTGTCGTTAAACCTCGTGTTTTCTTTAATAGATAGAATGTCCTCGATAAGGAACGAAGTCGGGGGTTTTGTTGTCTCTGACATATTTTTTCTTTCTCCCCTGTACGTCCACCGCGTGGCTGCAGCCTATAGTTTGATTGAATGGAACAACGGTCGGGATCGGGAATAATGTGGTGTGTCCGACTCCTCGGGACACTCGACGCGGTGGCTGGAGGCCTATGGAGGCTATAGTGTCTTTGCAGAGAGTTTGGAAGGATGGATTTATAGGAGTGCAGGGGTGGGTCTGTATACTCTGACAGCACGGACAAGAGAGAGAGGCGGAGCGAGCAGCCAGACCCATTCACAAAAGACTGCAGCGTGTTCTCAGTTTACACAGGCCCCCTCGTCTATATGTATGCCAAGCCACGTCATAGAAAATACAATACAAAAAAAATAAGAAATCTGATTGAAATTAAAATCAACGTTAAAACCCTGATCCAGAATTGTCTTTGACCAAGCTATGGAGCTTGACTTATGTAGACTTATTTGTATGTATTTACTATTATTTTTTAAATGAACATAACTCAAACACGTTATCATTTACAAATAGCCTGAACAAATTTAAGTATTTACAAAGCTACAGCTATAAAATGCAGCAGAATTTCAAGTGTATAGCTGTTCAAGTTACACATTTCAAGTTATACAGTCAGTCCTTCTATCAAGACCTCAGTCAATCTATTTGAAAAACCCAGTACCATACTTGCTGTATTTAAAAGTGAGCAAGGTGCAGAGATAATGGGGAAGTTTAATAAGTACAGATGAATATATTTATAGATGTCAGAATATAATTCTGATGCCCTGAGTGTCAGACCCCCTCTAGCCCATGAGGTAACCCATGCTGTCTGCGCCTGTTGGCCAGTGCTGGGGGCTCCACCGCCGGCCATGGTGGGTGGTTGGCCCTGATGGAGGGACTAATGTCTTCAACACATTGAGGTTGGCTCCTCGACCGACACATTCATTGTTCATCTGCTGTTTATTTATTGTTCTCGAGCTTCTGCCTGACCTTTTTCCTGGGAAAGGGAAGAGTGTGTGCCTGAAGCCCTCAGAGAACCCGTGCTCTGTTTGGATTAACATTAATCTAGGGATGACATTATCCGTGTCATGCCCCCCGCCGACTCCCTCAGCCTCCCTCTGCACCAAGCATCACCCACAGGCAGGAGAGAGACCACCACGTCCAGTGGTGCAGTCGTAATATGGGAACTGGTTACACGCCACGTGCACGCGCGCACAGAACAGATGATTACTATGCATAACAATGGAGATCAAGCAGCCCCCCACCTTCTCGTAGGTTCCTATTATTATGCAAAGTCTAGGTGACAAGTGCCGGCCGCCGGCCGGGTAGCTTTCTACAACAGCCGGGTACTTATCATTGCGCGCACTTCTGCCGTGAGTGACTATACTAATAACACGCCGTGTAACCGCGTGTGTGCACGACTGCACCCTTGACCACGTCCCCTTGTACCAGTGGCTGAAAGACTTCTGTTCTCATTGGATAGCGCTTCATGCGATAATCTTAAATGGTATTAGCATTTTAGCATTTGGTAAACGGTCAACTTTTGTCTGTGTGTGTGTGTGGAGTACTGTATGTAGGAAGTACATTACATTTTTTACATTTACATTTTGTCATTAAGCTGACGCTTTTATCCAAAGCGACTTACAAGTTCTGTATGACAAGTCAGCAGGAACTTTCAGCTGAGTAACAATGTTCATCAAACAGTGTTGAAACTTGGGCTCTACAGTTTTGAGTGCATAGTATAGAGACATTAGTAAAGTAGGTAGTAATATAGGCAAGGACGATTATTTTGTGGAAAAGTGCACGATAGTAGAAGACAGTACGAAGTATTGGATATTATGTGAGTTTACTTAGTCATCCTTAACAAAACATACCAACATTTGGGGAAATTTGTGTACCGTCTTCTCCAGAGAGAGGCAAGAAGATAGATACCAGTTTCCTCTCTGTGTGTTCAGTAGAAAGCTATCTGGCTGCATGTTAGCCTAGCTTAGCACAATGAATGGAAGCGGACATGGCCGGTTAGCCTAGGCATTGTCCAACTAACACCTCTCTCGAAGGCTAACTGGTCATGTCCGCTTCCATTCATTGTGCTAAGCTAGGCTAACATGCAGCCAGATAGCTTTCTACTGAACGCACAGAGAGGAAACTGGTATCTATCTAATTTTTTTTTAAACTTACATTTTTATCTTCAGTTTTGAAACAACATATAGACAATACACTTCAACATACAAAACTATAAAGACATAATATAAAAAAAAAAGACATTAATGAGAAAATAAAAAAGGGTGACATGGGTCCTTTGGTCCATTCTATTTTTACATTGTTTATTTACATTTCCATTTATTTTCTTGTTTCCTTTTCATTCTTCTGTGATGTCGTTCCTTTTCTTCCTATATTCCTCCCACTTTTCCCATTTTGACTCAAATTTCTCCTCTTGCAGCCTCAGCATATGTGTGATTCCCTCCATTTCCTGTATCCCCTCTATTATCTCTGTCCATTGTTCCTTCGTCTGTGCTTCTACCCTGTACCACCGTTTAGTCAATGCTTTCTTGGCAAATATTTGTGTCACGTTCCTAGGCCCGGTCCTGGCTGGACTGGGCAGGATGGACAAACCACGTGAACTTTGGAAATGACTCAATAACCAACTAGGCTGCAGTAAAAAACTTAAAACCAGATTCTCAAACATAAACATAAAGACGGACAACACGCTCATCACAGACAAGCTGGATGTAGCCAATTACTTAAACAGTTTCTTCACAAACATAGCCACAACACTGGTAAACAAACTACCCTCCCACTCAGGGCATTATGGGGTAGAACACATAGTAGCATACTACAAGAACCTAGGGGTCCACAAAGACGACTTCAAACTGGAAATGGTAACAACAGATGAGGTACTCAAAAAACTGAGCGCCCTCCAACCTAACAAGGCCACTGGCCATGACAACATCCCCTCCAAATTCCTCAGAGACTCAGCAGCCGCCATCACCCCAGTCATCACACACATAATAAACCTCTCTGTTACGAAGGATCAGATTAAACCGAATATATATATTTATTTATTGATATATATTGAATAGTATTTGTATATCGTTTGATATCCCTTGTATATTCCTTGTACATATACACGGAATATCCCTTTAGCCTATTATAGCCCATAATAGTTCATTCTCTTATTGGACAAAAGGACCAGGCGCCAGGGGACCAGCCCCTGGCGTCAAGTTCAAAGGTACCGACGAGACATGTCCGTACTAGCCCCGGCTCCGCTCAGGGATACGGCTACCGAAATGAGAGTGGCACTATTTGTTCACCGTGCATATAAATATGGCGCAAGTAAATGTAGAAGACCCTTAGTCCTTTACCCTTCTTCCAACTTAGTAACAGAACGTGAAGCCTCACCCACGATACCACGTGCGGTGTAGTATGGCCTGTTTGGCCTTAGAATAGCATCGAGACCTCGTGCGAATTAATAGCTGAATTGTCAGAGTTTGGCACTGTACCGTCGAGTGCGACGTATTTCTATTAAGTAATAATAGTCTATCGTGTATGGTGCATCGTGCGGTTAGAGTTCTAAAGTGACCAGCATCTCCAACGCTTCCTCGTGTTATCTAGAGTCTTAACCAGGCTGGGCCGACCACATGGCGCCTTCATCCGAGGAGATCTAGACGAGGACCGAGGGACATGTACACTGGATTACCTACCCGACGACTGCTGAGCCCTATGCGGCTGGAATATATTTGCTTTGGTACTGTGATTTGTGGAGCGGATAATCGCCGACGCCTGTGAGTGTTGGATTTACCCCCGAGAGGAGTCAAGTTGAGTCGGCGCTCAGAGAGACTGAGGTCGCCTAGCTTCTTCTTCATTGTGGAGCTACAGCCTACAAGAGAACCAAGGTGTATTCATCTGCGGATCAAGAGTCTACTGCACTGTCTTCTGTACTTGAAGTCTCCCTAGATATCGTTGACCAGACGGTCTACTACCGACGGCTCTCCTACCCCCCCTACCGGCTTACAATCGGGAGGACCCCTTCCAGAATATCCTGCTATATCATTAAGTGTACCATAGATCTAATTCCCTAAGAGCCAGGTTGTATACTTGCTTCCTGCGTAACCAGAGATTGGACATTCAGTGTTGATTTGCCTACGAGTACTCATTTGCCTTACAAGTGCATTCAAATCATAAATGTAATAGTAAATATCATATGTACCTTTTGCTATATTAAATATTTGATTATTACCTTTGTCTGGAACCGATTTCATTGTGGGAAAGTGTTCATCATATTTAGATATCGTGTACTGTATGGCCAGTAGTTAAAGTACATAAAGCGGTAGTGGTTTAATGATACCATACTTATCAATACAGTCAGGGAATTGTACCCCTCAGTTACAATTGGTCCTTCGAGCCGGAGGGTAATTAGTGTAATATTAATATAGTGGTATTAATATTGAAATGGCCTATGATGAACACTCCACGAAACGGTCCTCCTAAAGTAGAACGCCCGCAGCGTAGACGGCAGCCACCTCAGTACTTAGAGGATTACGCTGCCAGTATACTACCTAGCCTTCTACAAACGGTAAACGCGTTAAAAGTAGAAAGTAAAATTATGTCCGACCCTATCAACCAGGATACCCCGACCACAGAGGCCCTAGTGGGTTCTAATGTAACTGACCAAGCTCACGGTGGGGACCAGGAGGGAACTGACACGACTTTACCCCCCGCCAAGACCGAAGAAGTAGTCCCCCAAGAGCTCCGGGAGGAAGACAACCCTCCAGAGATGGAACTCTGCACGGAACAAGATGAGGAGAGCGCCGAGGAGATAGAGCTCCAGGACTCCCCGCAGGGGAACGCATCCCCAACAAGTACTGCCAGGAGCGGATCACCTCAACCAACGTCTTCCCCCAGCGAGGCGGACCAGATGCTGGCACAGGCGTTCCTCGCCAGCATAGCAGCCTCTACGGAGCGCGATCGACTCCAAGCACAGACGCTTAGCGAGCGCGAACAACTCCAAGCGCAGCAACGGAGCGACGAAGAGCGCATACGTCTGGAGATGAGACGCCTTCAGACGGAAGAGAATATGGCAAGAGACCGGGCCGACACCCAGCGTGCCGCTGCCGGTGCCCAAAGAGAGGCAGATCTCACCAAGCGCGAAGCCGAGCGCGACAGACTACAAGCGCAGCTAATGGAGCAGCTGATCGCCAGGGCAACACCCCCTCCCTCCACAAGGGGTTCCAGGGCCTCGTCAAGACACGGGTCAAGGGCACCCTCCCCTAACCGATTAAGCGACCCTGAGCCCGACCCACAGAGAGAGCCTATACCCCCCTCCGAACTCCTTCCCCGACTGGTCCCAGTGAGACCCAGCTACAAGGAAGGAACGGCGTACACCGCGGAGAGGCTAAATAGACGACTACAGGATCTAGATGACCTGACAGAGGAAGAAGAGGGAGAAGAGGAGAGTCAAGCCCGACAGCAGCACATTACTCCACAGGACCAGGAGGTCCAGTACAGCCCAGGCTATACCCCCGCGGCTCTGCGCTACAGACCCCCGACTCTATTCACGGGTGAGCATGACGCACGACCAGTCCCGAGGAATAGTACCTGGACCAGCGGGCCATGGTACCCTGCCGGTACCAGCCCACCGAGAGGCGTAAGAGGAGACTCGCCCAGGAGGCCTCTCTTCCAACGCTCACCGATGTGCCAGCCATCCACGGCGTCATACATTGGCACACCGACGTTTCCAGACTTCACCCATGAGAACCGAGCACAGTACACGGAGCTACGGATGTGCTTAGAGACAATGATGGTGGATGTAGCTGATGAACGCCACAAGTATGCTATCCTATTGAAGCACCTGAAAGTGCCCAGAGCGCACAACATAGCGCTGGCCTATGCCACCTCTACTACCCCATACACAGCGGCTCTAGCAGCACTAGACCAAAGATATGGACGTATATGGGATTACGTAATACAAGAGATAAGGCATATTGACCGCCTACCCCCAGCAACAGACAATTGCTCACTAGACGACCTGTCTATCAAAGTACAATCCCTGGTAGGGATGCTGGGGGCGCAACGAGAAAAGGGTATGCATGAACTATACGCAAACTCGAACGTCGAGAGGATTTTAGAGAAGCTGCCGCCCGCCCGACAGGAGCGCTTCAGGCGGCAAAGAGACCACCGTGATCCTAACGGTCCCGAGCCATCCCTCCTAGACCTAGCCGACTTCCTGGCGAGAGAAGTCAGCAGCCTACGGTTGGATACGTTCGTGCGGAGCACACCAAGCTCCAGAGAGGGACCTAGGAGAGCAAACGATGGCCGAAGATCGGTGACTGTCATGCACCAATCAGAATCAGTACCGAGCAGCAAGAACCACAGTATCCCCTCGATGAAAGAGAAGTGGAAGATGGTGTGCCCGTACTGCGAAAGGGAACACTGGTTGTCACAATGTGACCTGTTCAAGAAGATGACCGCTGAAGAAGTGAGTCACTGGATAAAGTCCAACAGGCGCTGTTACCGATGTGCGCGCAGTCACATGGCAGCCGAGTGCCGCCTAAAGAAGAGGTGTAGTCGGTGTGATGGAGCCCACCTAGATGTCCTACACGACAGTAACAGAAGAAAGCCTGCACCATTCAGCAGCACAAAGGCAAGTGTTATGTACATTGACCCCGCTAGCAGCAGCGGCGCCCAGGTGCTCTTAAAGGTGGTCCGCGTAACACTGAGTTACCAAGATAAGGTCATGGACACTTACGCCGTCCTTGATGACGGGTCAGAGAAGACCCTTCTCCTCGCGTCCGCTGCGGCCCAGCTGGGGCTGCGGGGGAGCGAGAACCAGATGACGATTCGGACAATAAGAAGAGATCTAAAGACGATAAAGGGCGAGAATGTCTCCTTCACTATCGCAGCAAGCGGGCAGCCCGAGAGACGGTATAGGATTACCAATGCTTTCACCAGCCAAGAAATAGGACTATCGCAGTACACCTACCCCATCGCCAAGCTGATGGATAAATATGTGCACCTGCGTCAACTACCTATCCCGCTCATAGACGGTGCCACCCCGACCCTGCTGATAGGCTCCGACCATGCAGACCTCATAGTCCCGATAGACCGGGTCCATACAGGACCCAGAGGTTGTCCTGCAGCAGTCGAGACCCGCCTAGGATGGACATTACAAGGCCCCCTCGCCAAGTCTCTTAACCGAACAGCAGCCACTAGCTGCCTCCACTCCAGAGCGACAGAAGAAGACACCACACTCCTGCAGCATGTCGAGAGGCTATGGACACTAGAGACAATGCCCTTTAAGAATGAAAAGAAAGACATTCGTTCTAAGGAAGATATCTACGCTATAGCCCTCCTCGAGCAAGGGACAAAGAGAGTCACAGTCAACGGAGTGATGAGATACGCAACTCCACTCCTGAGGCGAGAGGGAATGCCCACCTTTCACGCCACAAAGGAAGCGAAGGAGCGGTATCTATTGAACACAGAGCGGCGCCTAGCCAAAGACCCCGCTCAAGAGGCTGTGTACCGCGCTGAGATTAACAAGCTAATCACAGCGGGACACATAAAGAAAATTGACATTAAAGAGGCCGATCAGACGACCGAATCATGGTACGTGCCGCACCACAAGGTCCACCACAACGGCAAGGATCGTATCGTGTTTAACTGCAGCTACCAGATCGGATCACAAAATCTGAATAAAGAGCTCTTGCCCGGCCCAACACTCGGCCCCTCTCTACTAGGCGTGCTACTACGCTTCCGCCAGGACAAGGTGGCTATCAGCGGCGACATCAAAGGGATGTTCCTGCAGGTGAGACTAGTGGAGGAGGACAAGCCCCTGCTGCGGTTCCTATGGAGAGAGAGGATCGGAGATGAGCACCCAGCCATCTATCAATGGGAAGTCCTCCCTTTCGGAACCACATGCAGCCCATGCTGTGCTACGTTTGCACTACAAAAACACGTCGCAGAGGACCCAGCAGCAGATGAAGAGGTCCGACAAAGTGTGACAAATAGTTTCTACGTGGACAACTGTTTACAAAGCGTCTCGACGCCAGAAGAAGCCGAGGCTCTTCTACTCAAGCTCCGCGCCTCCCTGATCAAAGGCGGCTTTGATCTCAGGCAGTGGGCCAGCAGCGACCCGCAAGTACTGCGCAGCCTCTCCCCCGAGGACAAGGCAGCGAGCAGCGACACCTGGATGGCGACCATCCCAGGAGAAGCCCAAGAAATGACACTAGGACTATTCTGGCGCTTCAAAACAGACTCGCTCCATTATAGACACAAACCCCTGACCAAGGAGCAGGGAAGGTCGACGGCAATACCGACCACCAGACGGAGTGTATACAGAACACTCACCAGACAATATGACCCGTTGGGATGTATTCTACCTTACACCACCAGGGCAAAGATGATTGTAAGAGCGCTATGGGACAAGGACCAGGGCTGGGACGATCCCATACCCGAACACCTTGCATCCACATGGAGAGAGTGGGAGACGGAACTCCGCTCACTCCCAGGTGTTAATATACGCCGCAGCTACTTCCCACCCACAGTGAGGCCAGAGACATGCAAGATGGACCTGCACGTATTCAGCGACGCCTCCGAAGTAGCCTACGGTTCGGTGGCCTACTTGCGTGCCCGAGAGGAGGGAGGAGAAATACATACTGCTTTCATCCTGGCTCGCTCAAGAATAGCCCCACGAAAGCAACAATCTATCCCACGTCTAGAGCTCTGCGCAGCCCTAGCAGGAGCGCAGCTCGCCACGTTAATCCAACGTGAACTCACCATCCCGGTGCAAAGAACAATCTTGTGGTCAGACTCCACGACAGTACTCACATGGATCCGGTCTGATTCGTGCAGATACAAGGTCTTCGTGGGAGTCAGAGTCACCGAGATTCAAGAGTTAACAGAAGTAGCGAGCTGGAGGTATGTGGACACCAAACACAACCCAGCTGACGTCATCACCCGGGGAATGTCCCTGGATGACCTCACCCGTCACAACCTCTACAGTGACGGACCAGAGTTTCTCAAGCTCCCCGAAGAAGAGTGGCCTACACCCACCCCACGGGAGGCGAGTAAAGAGGAGGCCGAAAACAAGAAACCTATGTTCTGTGGATTGAACACACTCGTCTCCACAGACCCCGACATAGACGATTGCCTCACCCTACAGAGTGCGCAGCTAAAGACATTTCTGTGGCACCACCCAGAGGTTCAGCCCACGACTGACATTTCAGCAGCTGACTACGAAGAAGCAGAACTTCTTCTACTACAACGAGCCCAGAGAGACTCGTTCCCCGACGAGCTAGACTGTCTAAAGGGAGCAAAGCCCGTCCCATCAGACAGCAGACTGCTCCACCTAGCCCCCGAGAGCGACGCCCATAGTCTCATCAGAGTGGGTGGTCGTCTGCGGAGAGCCCCAGACTTACCGGATGACGTCAAGTACCCGATAGTCTTGAACAGCCGACACAAGGTCACAGAGCTGATCATAAAGAAATACGACGAGGATGTGCACCACGCAGGGGCAGAGAGAGTCTTCGCGGAGATCAGACGTCGTTATTGGATACTGCAAGGGAGAGAAGCAGTGCGGCGCTTCCAGCGAACCTGTCTAGACTGTCGTAAGTGGCGAGCCCAGCCCAGTATACCCCGGATGGCTGACCTACCTCCCTGTCGCCTCCGAATCGGCGACAAGCCTTTTCACTCCACCGGTATGGACTGTTTCGGCCCGCTGTATATAAAGAAAGGAAGAGGAACCGAGAAGCGGTGGGGTATTGTATTCAAATGCATGACCACCAGAGCGATACATATCGAACTCCTTCCAACCATGAGCACAGACTCATTCCTTATGGCCTTCCGAAGATTCACATCACGGAAAGGAAAACCGTCTACATTATTGTCTGATCACGGGACAAACTTCAAAGGCGGAGAAAGAGAGCTGAGAGAGAGCTTCCAAGCTATGGGCCCAGAACTTAAGACCCACCTCGCTCCATCCCAGATTGACTTCCAGTTTAATCCCCCGAACGCACCTCACTTCGGTGGAACTTGGGAACGAGAAGTACGTTCTATAAAGACAGCCCTGTACGCCGTGCTTGGGGCCCAGACCGTGGCGGAAGAAGTCTTAATGACAGTCCTCACGGAGATCGAGGGAGTATTGAACTCAAAGCCCCTCGGTTACGTCTCAAGTGATGTAGCAGATGTCAACCCAGTCACCCCCAACACACTCTTGATGGGGCGGCTGGACCCCACGCTACCCCAGACAATGTACAGGCCTGAAGAAGCGAACGGCCGAAGAATGTGGAGGTACAGTCAAGTATTGGCTGACAAGTTTTGGAACAGCTTCCTACTCCACTACCTACCGTCTCTACAGACCCGCCAGAAATGGGTGAAAGAGAGAGACAATTTGACAGAAGGAACAGTCGTCATGATTATCGACCAGTCACTACCCCGAGCTATGTGGCCGGCTGGCCGCGTAAGCAAAGTGATCACCGGTGCCGATGGAAAGGTCCGAGCAGCTGAAGTGCTCGTCCAAGGGCGGACCTACACCCGACCCGTGGCGAGGCTAATAGAACTGCCAAGGCTCCCCGATACTATCGATGACGACCATGACCCCATGACTTTGTGAACTGACTGACCCTCACAGCGGACATTGAGTAGTGGACAGTGCGGTTAATCTGTCTCTGCTTAGCTAATTAGGTGGGACTAATTAGGGGGCGGCTGTTACGAAGGATCAGATTAAACCGAATATATATATTTATTTATTGATATATATTGAATAGTATTTGTATATCGTTTGATATCCCTTGTATATTCCTTGTACATATACACGGAATATCCCTTTAGCCTATTATAGCCCATAATAGTTCATTCTCTTATTGGACAAAAGGACCAGGCGCCAGGGGACCAGCCCCTGGCGTCAAGTTCAAAGGTACCGACGAGACATGTCCGTACTAGCCCCGGCTCCGCTCAGGGATACGGCTACCGAAATGAGAGTGGCACTATTTGTTCACCGTGCATATAAATATGGCGCAAGTAAATGTAGAAGACCCTTAGTCCTTTACCCTTCTTCCAACTTAGTAACAGAACGTGAAGCCTCACCCACGATACCACGTGCGGTGTAGTATGGCCTGTTTGGCCTTAGAATAGCATCGAGACCTCGTGCGAATTAATAGCTGAATTGTCAGAGTTTGGCACTGTACCGTCGAGTGCGACGTATTTCTATTAAGTAATAATAGTCTATCGTGTATGGTGCATCGTGCGGTTAGAGTTCTAAAGTGACCAGCATCTCCAACGCTTCCTCGTGTTATCTAGAGTCTTAACCAGGCTGGGCCGACCACATGGCGCCTTCATCCGAGGAGATCTAGACGAGGACCGAGGGACATGTACACTGGATTACCTACCCGACGACTGCTGAGCCCTATGCGGCTGGAATATATTTGCTTTGGTACTGTGATTTGTGGAGCGGATAATCGCCGACGCCTGTGAGTGTTGGATTTACCCCCGAGAGGAGTCAAGTTGAGTCGGCGCTCAGAGAGACTGAGGTCGCCTAGCTTCTTCTTCATTGTGGAGCTACAGCCTACAAGAGAACCAAGGTGTATTCATCTGCGGATCAAGAGTCTACTGCACTGTCTTCTGTACTTGAAGTCTCCCTAGATATCGTTGACCAGACGGTCTACTACCGACGGCTCTCCTACCCCCCCTACCGGCTTACAACCGGGAGGACCCCTTCCAGAATATCCTGCTATATCATTAAGTGTACCATAGATCTAATTCCCTAAGAGCCAGGTTGTATACTTGCTTCCTGCGTAACCAGAGATTGGACATTCAGTGTTGATTTGCCTACGAGTACTCATTTGCCTTACAAGTGCATTCAAATCATAAATGTAATAGTAAATATCATATGTACCTTTTGCTATATTAAATATTTGATTATTACCTTTGTCTGGAACCGATTTCATTGTGGGAAAGTGTTCATCATATTTAGATATCGTGTACTGTATGGCCAGTAGTTAAAGTACATAAAGCTGTAGTGGTTTAATGATACCATACTTATCAATACAGTCAGGGAATTGTACCCCTCAGTTACACTCTCCATAAAACAGGGACACGTCCCCAAGGACTTCAAAATTGCGAGAGTAACACCCCTGCACAAAAAAGGCAGTAAATTAGACCCAGGCAACTACCGCCCTGTTTCTATCCTTACCTCCATCTCGAAAGTCATGGAAAAAATTGTATACGAACAGGTCGAAAAATACCTCGCGGAAAAAAATCTAATCTACGAATTCCAATCTGGCTTCAGAACATCCCACTCCACTGACACATGCCTTCTCTATTTAAACGACCACATCAAACAAGAGGTGGACGCGGGCAAATACTGCGGCATGGTCATGCTGGACCTACAAAAGGCCTTCGACACTGTCAATCACACCATTCTGATTGACAAGCTAAAAGCAATTGGTTTTGATAGTCTATCAGTGAGCTGGATGCAATCCTACCTGGAGGGGAGAGAGCAGATGGTGGAGGTAAACGGTACCCTACCCCCCCCCCCCCCCCCCTCACAGTAAGCTGTGGTGTTCCACAAGGAAGCATACTAGGTCCGCTACTGTTCCTAATTTATGCAAATGACATGTCGTCAGCTTGTGACTGCAACTTGTTCCTGTTTGCGAACGACTCAGCCCTGCTGGTTTCTGGCAAGAACAAGTTACAGGTTGAAAAAAAAACCCAGCTCAGAACTAATCAAAATCTGCATATGGCTCGCTGATAACAAACTATCATTACACATGGGCAAAACAGAGTCCATTCTCTTCGGTTCAAATAACAAACTCAGCAAGACTGACGGCTTCTCAGTTACAGTGGGTGACAATATTGTCACAAGGAAAGAAGATATTACCTACCTGGGTTCCATCCTAGAGGCAAATCTTTCCTGTGACAAAATGGCATCCAATGTAATAAAAAAAGTCAACCAAGGAACTCGATTCTTGTACCGGATCTCCTCACTGGTAAACAAGAATACCCTGAAGACTCTGGCAGGAGCACTCATTCAAGGGTACTACGATTGTAGCTAAGGGGCTACACAACCCTGACTGTATTGAGATATGTTAGATTAAACCACTGCTAAAGAATATGTTAATGGCCAGACAGTATAAGTACACAAAATGGCGGACACTCTATTAACGGCACGGGGACAGGGATACAAGTGGAACAAGCATTTTAATAGTCATAGCAACATACATATTATATATCACGGTTCTCTTTTAATAATAGAATGTCAGTGCAACAAAGTCAGAGGTAACTATAGTTCCTATACTACGGATACCCGACCGGTGGAGCTCTGAATGGAGTGAGTCGAAGCGAGGCGGCACAGGGAAAAGCAAGATGGTGGCTGGAGACGGTGGTTCTCTCTAGAGGTCAGATGAACTCAATGGTACACTGGTTGAAGAAACATGGCTTGGTTTCAAAACCAAATTTTCAACAATACTAAACGACATGGCCCCCCTAAGAACCACCAGGGTAAAAAATCGCGCTGAGCCGTGGATGCACTCCGAAATACTGGCCGCTATGAAAACCAGAGACAAAAAATGCTCTGAGTTTCGAAAAAGTCAGTCAAAGCTTACCAAAAGCACAAGCAGTGAACTCCAAGCCCATGTGACTGAACTCAAACTAGAAAGAAACAGACTAAGAAACGACGTAAACTCCATGATCAAAACTGCAAAAAAGAATTTCATCAATGACAAAACTGAGGAAAACAAAAACAAACCATGTGAACTTTGGAAATTACTCAATAATCAACTAGGATGCAGTAAAAAACTTAAAACCAGATTTTCAAACATAAACATAAGAACGGACAACACGCTCATCACAGACAAGCTGGATGTAGCCAATTACTTAAACATTTTCTTTACAAACATAGCCACAACACTGGTAAACAAACTACCCTCCCACTCAGGGCTTTATGGGGTAGAACACATAGTAGCTTACTACAAAAACCTAGGGGTCCGCAAGGACGACTTCAAGCTGGAAATGGTAACAACAGATGAGGTACTCAATAAACTGAGCGCCCTCCAACCTAACAAGGCCACTGGCCATGACAACATCCCCTCCAAATTCCTCAGAGACTCAGCAGCCGCCATCACCCCAGTCATCACACACATAATAAACCTCTCCATAAAACAGGGACACGTCCCCAAGGACTTCAAAATTGCGAGGGTGACCCCTCTGCACAAAAAGGGCAGCAAATTAGACCCAGGCAACTACCGCCCTGTTTCTATTCTCACCTCCATCTCGAAAGTCATGGAAAAAATAGTCTACGAACAGGTCGAAAAGTACCTAACGGAAAAAAATCTAATCTACGAATTCCAATCTGGCTTCAGAACATCCCACTCCACTGACACATGCCTTCTCTATTTGAATGACCACATCAAACAAGAGGTGGACACAGGCAAATACTGCGGCATGGTCATGCTGGACCTACAAAAGGCCTTCGACACTGTCAATCACTCCATTCTGATTGACAAGCTAAAAGCAATTGGTTTTGATAGTCTATCAGTGAGCTGGATGCAATCCTACCTTGAGGGGAGGGAACAGATGGTGGAGGTAAACGGTACCCTATCCCCCCCCCTCACAGTGAGCTGTGGTGTTCCACAAGGAAGCATACTAGGACCGCTACTGTTCCTAATTTATGCAAATGACATGTCGTCAGCTTGTGACTGCAACTTGTTCCTGTTTGCGGACGACTCAGCCCTGCTGGTCTCTGACAAGAACAAGTTACAGGTTGAAAAAACCCTCAGCTCGGAACTAGGCAAAATCTGCATATGGCTTGCTGATAACAAACTATCATTACACATGGGCAAAACAGAGTCCATTCTCTTCGGTTCAAATAACAAACTCAGCAAGACCGACGACTTCTCAGTTACAGTGGGTGACAATATTGTCACAAGGAAAGATGAAATTACCTACCTGGGTTCCATCCTAGAGGCTAATCTCTCCTGTGACAAAATGGCATCCAATGTAATAAAAAAAGTCAACCAACGAACTCGATTCTTGTACCGGATCTCCTCTCTGGTAAACAAGAATACCCTGAAGACTCTGGCAGGAGCACTCATTCAAGGGTACTACGACTATGCTTGCACCTCATGGTACCAAAGCACCTCAAAGGCGCTAAAAACAAAATTACAAACATCTCAAAACAAACTGGTCAGACTACTGCTTGACCTTACTCCTAGAACCCACCTCACCCCTGCCCACTTTGACAACCTAGGATGGCTTAGAGTAGACGACAGAGTACAGCAACTTGCAATGGGCCTGGTCTACAAGATACACTACACGACCAAGGTACCCATGTACATGTCAAAATACTTCCCAAAGGTCAGTGAATACCACGATCACAACACCAGAGGGAGCGCCACAAATCATGTTAAACCCAGATTCGGCTCAAATAAGGGACTAAACACGTTTCGCAATTATGCCACATCAATGTGGAACGCCCTACCCAAAGCTGTAAAGGAATGTGGATCACTACCCACTTTCAAAACCACTCTCAAGGGACACCTACGGGAGACTGCAATTCAAAACTGGCCCCTGTAAATGTCCTAACCCAACCCCCTCCAATGTACAGTAAATGTCCTAACCCAGTAATACACGAGACCCTCTTCTTGGAACCAAGTAAGGTCGTGTGTTATCCATCTCAGTATCTTGGATTCTTTTTCTAGCTTGTATTTCTTTACTATTGTGTTCCATATGTTTATAGTGAATTTGGTAATTGGGTATAGTAGTTGTTCCTGTCTTCTCAACAGCCCCCTATCTCCTATTAGTGCCTGCACTTTGAATCCCTCTCTTTTGGTTTCTATATCTTTCCATTTGGCTTCATAATTCACATTGCACCAGCATGCTACTGGCCTAAGCTGTGCTGCATAGTAATAGCCTTCTAAACTGGGTACTGCCATTCCTCCTTTCTCCTTTGGTAGTTGTAGAGTCACATATTGATCCTTGGTCTCCCCCCCCCCCAAATGAATCTTGATATCTGTCTATCCCATTCCCTGAATTGTTTTTGTGGTATTAATATAGGTAAAGACTGAAATAGGTATAATAACCTTGGTAATATGTTCATCTTAATGATTTCGATCCTTGAGCTGAAATCTATGGGCATTACTGTCCATCTTTCTAGGTCTCTCTTGATTTTCTGATTAATCTGTGTATAGTTTGCCTCGTATAACCCCTCCACCCCTCTTGTAATGTTCACCCCTAAGTACTTGATCCTGTCCATGTCCCATTTAATTTTGTATTTTTCTTTGATCTCTATCGTTGGAGTGTAGTTCAGTGCTAAAGTATGTGTCTTCGTCACGTTGAGTCTATACCCTGAGTAATATCCATATTCTGTCAGTAAATCCATCAGTGTCGGAACGCTTGTGTCTGGTTGTCTCATATATACTATCACGTCGTCTGCGAACAGTCCCAATTTATGTTCTGTTCCCCTTATCTCCACCCCTTTGATGTCTTTGGTCTGTCTAATTAGTTGAGCCAGTGGTTCGATGAATACATCGAAGAGCGTCTGCGAAAGACAACAACCCTGTCTGGTAGCTCTCTCTAGTTTAATCCTGTCCGTCAGACTGCCATTTACCTTAATCCTTGCAGTCGGTTCTCTATATAATGCCCTAATTGTTTTCATAGCGTTTTTGTCTAATCCAAATTTCTGCAATACTTTATATAGAAATATCCAGCTTACACTGTCGAATGCTTTTTCTGCATCTAGGCTAACTAATACTGCACTTCCTCCTTCCTTTTGTATCTCCTCTACTATCTGCACCGTCTTCCTTATGTTATCCTGTGTCTGTCTTCCTTTAATGAATCCGGTCTGGTCTTCGTCTATAATATCTGTCATAAATGTCTCAAATCTTTTGGATATTATTGATGTATACATCTTGTAATCTACATTAAGTATGGACACTGGTCTGAAACTGCTACATAGTTCTCTATCTTTCCCTTCTTTTGGAATTGTAGTAATTATGGCTTCTTTCCATGAAGGTGGCATTGTGCCTTCTTTCATCGTGTGTCTGAATGCTGCTTCTAATATGGGGCTCAGTTCTTGTCTAAAAGTTTTGTAGAATTCAGAGGGGAATCCGTCGCTACCCGGTGACTTACTGTTCTTTGCTTTACTGATCGCATTCCCCACTTCCTGTTCTGTAATCCAGTGGCGAATCCTTATGGAAGCCAACGGAAGCCAGGCCTCCCTATTAAAATATGAATTAATATCAAATATGAAATATGAAAGAAAAAAAAAATATATATATATATATATAATTTTCTTTTTAATATAGTTTACATTCTTTTTCATCTGTGCATCTGTGTTATATATATATATATATTTTTTTTTAAATGTCTCCCTCTTCTCCTTCTCACTCCCTCTAACACACTGTCAGACTCACTGTGCTCACTGCAGCTATAGAGGAGAGGAGGCAGGGGGTAGGTCTCTTTCTCCAGCCTCAACCATGTGATTCATGTATGTAGAGTCCAAAACCGATCCTAGCCAATCAGATTCGAGCTGACTGCCACACCCTAAAAGTTTAAAACGGGGCTGTGAGAAGAATCATGAGTGTGGAATCCCCTCTGCACACCTCCCCTCTGCACTCTGAACATTGTATTAACCCGTGACTGCTCCCACGGGCCGAATATTGCCCCGATCCTCGCGAGATTAAATCCACGGGTACCTCTCGTCGTGCCGAAGCTTTTCCTAAATCACTTCCATCATCGAAAACGAGGGGAAAAGGTCGGCTCGCGACCCTGAAAATGTCGCGTGATTTTAAAAACGCTGTATTAAGTGAGCCTATTATGGGATCCACGCGAGCTTTCTATCGTGGAAACATCTGGGCGTCCCGCAACTTTTACTCATTCACATGTAGCCCCGAAAATGCTTAGAAAAGGAAATCCGCAAGCGTGGAATAAACTCGCCGAAACGGAAAAGTGTCCCACGGGCGCGCCGTGATTCCGATCCGCGTGAAAATATTCACGGCCATAGAGGAGACCGTGGGACACCTTTTTGCAACCGAATATGTGTCTCGAATTTGCTCCCACGCGGCGCGCAAAATCGTGCAAGGAAAAATCGGACCAAAAATGAACCAATGCTCCAGCAGTATTAAAGGTCCCATGCATTATAAATGTCATTTTTCAGTCTCTAGCATTGTATTATAGTAATAGGAGTTCGTATCAATGTGTTTTAGGGTCTAAATACCATATTGGCAAATTGCTCCGTTTCAGCCCAACCCCTCTGTGCCTCTAGTAAATCGAGTCATTTTGATTTGAAGTCCCGAGTCACGTCACTGGGCGCTGTGGATAGCGCACGGTGATGCGATTGGCTCTGTGGTTGGAGCTAATGCCCGCCCCCATTCTTGGTACCTACAACCTAGAAACAGGAATGCAGTCACTTGCATATCTTCCACGATGAGCAAACCCCGCAGAACATGTTCTGTTCCTGGCTGTAAAGCTACTAATACGTCTTTGCAAGGTTTTCCCGTTGATGCCGAACTTCGCCAACAATGGAACAAGTTCGTTTTTGGGGACCCTCCAAGTTCTGTCGCAACGTCTAATACTCGGGTTTGTACTGCACATTTTTCCACCAAGGACGTTGCCAATCAAGGTCTTTTTGATGCTGGCGTGGTATCCTGGTTGGTGCTAAACAAAGGAGTTGTACCTACAATACGCGACCCGACACAAGTAGTAAGTAGATATGTCGTAATTAGCCAGCTAACTTACTAACTGTTGCTAGCTACGTTCACTGTTTGTATGTGGGAGGGAACCTTGGGGGGTGGGTGAGATATGTTATCATCAATACAATCTAACGTTATTGTATATAACTGCTGCTCTTTATAAAGTAACGTTATAGAAAACTATTGAAGCAAGCTAGTCATAACTGCTCAATAAAAAAACACAACTAGTGAGAGGTAAACAAGGTAACGTTATATTTGTGGCTTGGATTATATAATGTAATTGTTTTACTATTTGGTCATTCTTAGGCCACAAGTTCCAGCGCCAATGTACGCCTGCCTCCAGCTTCAAGGGACATCAGTTGCCAGACCGACAACCCAAATATACGTTCTGTTGGTACACAGCTGTCTATGAAAACACTACGGTCACATGTCAAGAGTCAAGGTAGGTTTGTAACTCAGTGTGATGTAATGTAATAATGTGACCCAGGATTGTGTAGATTGGCCCTTCCTTTCACCGCTTTCACCGCCACACCACATTAGATTAGCCTTTTCACAGTTTCTACGTCAAATGTATATACTCCCTTTTCTTGACTCCTTCTGTATCACAAACAGTACTGTATTTGCAAATCTGGTATGTCATAAATGTATAGATGTAGCAGTACTGACTATCTGTATGTCATGTATGTCATATATGTCCTGATGAATTGAAAATGGGGGACCCTGATGTAAACAAGACGAAAGTTAATAAAGTTTTCAATCAATCAATCAATCAATCCCTTGTTTGACTAAACTATGTTTTGTAAATAGGTGTTCAGGCGAAAGTCGTGTCTGTATCTGTCGGGGTGGGGACCCCAACTACTGGCTACTGGTCTAATCAACAGGGACCCTCCACGTCAACACCTGTGAAGGCGTTTAGACCCAGTAAAAGACCACGACTGGAGTCTGATGACGATGAAGTGACCTACAGCTCGATAGACGTTCCAGAGCCTCATGATTCCACTTTCAACATTGACTCTTTGATGAGCGAGCCCTCAATTGTAGCGTAAGTTGTTACAAAAATCTCCATGGCCCGTAAATAGAAAAGCTGTATAGTTGTGCCGTGTTATTTATTTGTGTTTTTCTCGAGCAGGGAACCGTCAAAACCAATCTATGAGGTCCAGAAATACATCGTTTACGAAGACAGTCTACTGGAATTATTCCAACAGTGTCCGGTGTGCGATGCTCGATGTCATATCAACAAGACTACGCGAGGGACCTTCTTGGCTGTCTCCCAAGTCTGCCCCAGTTGTAAATATAGCCGAAAGTGGGCCAGTCAGCCTCTCATAGGGAGCACACCAGCTGGAAATATTCAGCTGTCGGCAGCAGTTTTTTTCACTGGCTCATCTTTCACCCAAATGGAGAAGGTATTTGATTTGATTAATTTGATTGACAAGTCAGATATACATTATGTTTTTGTTTGTGATTCACACATGCATATTAACAAAGCGTTATTCATTTATTCTTTTAGGTTCTCAATGCGTTACACGTCTCGACAATAAAGTACAGAGCGTTTCGGGAACACGCCAAGAAGTTCTTGGAACCGGCAGTTCTGAGTATGTGGAATACGGACCAAGAGGTTACCCTCGCCAGATTAAGCCAGGAAGAGATGGTGATAATCGGTGGTGACATGCGAGCCGATTCTCCAGGTTAGAAAAAGCTCCCCAATGTCAAATTTCTACTTTATGAATACATTTTTAATATTGCACTACATTGATTGAAATTGTTATTATTATTTTCAACAGGCCACAGTGCTAAGTACGGTAGTTACTCTGTAATGGAACTCGCCACCAATCATGTCATAGACGTCCAACTAATTCAGGTAATTAACAAGTCTGAAGACACCGCACCCTTCATTGTGCTCAAACAAACACATCTCACAAAGCTCTCGGTCTTGAATCTTGAATCGCTGTAGGTGTGAAGTGGTCTGGCTGTGTGTGTGAGCGGGGGTTAGGAAATGGAAATTGTGGGATGGTGGAATGTAGTGTTTTTGACGCTGGTGACTATTTTGAAAAGGCTATTTCATTGCTCTTCCCTTCCTTGCTTGTACCTCAACAGAGCAATGAGGTAGGGGGCAGCTACCATATGGAATTGGAAGGCTTGAGGAGAAGCCTCGCTCTTCTGAAGGACCGAGATGTGACCTTGGACTGTATTGTCACAGATCGTCACCCGCAGATTCAAAAGTACCTGAGAGATCTGGGCATCAAACACTTCTACGATGTGTGGCACGTGGCCAAAGGTATGTCGAAAGGCATCCCACATTCAATCCCACCCCTCCTACCCAACCCCCCCCCCCCACTCCTACCCAACCCCCCCCCCCCCACCCACCCAACCACCTCCAATGTACAGTCCCCCCCACCCCCACCTACCCAATCCAATGTACAGTTTCTACGCCTAATGTATATACTCTTTTCTTTCTGGACTCTTTTTGTATCACAAACAGTACTGTAATTGCAAATCTGGTATGTCATAAATGTATAGATGTAGCAGTACTGTCTATCTGTATGTCATGTATGTCATACGACTGTTATGTAATGTTATGTTATGTAATTCAAGGTCTGTCTAAGAAGCTGGACAAGGTTGCACAAGCTAAAGACTGCAAGGTGATAAAAAAATGGCGCCCACACATATCTAACCACCTCTACTGGACCGCTGCCACATCGAAGACGCCCGCTGAGAGGGTGGCTAGGTGGAAGTCATGTCTCAATCACATGATGAATGTACATGAACACGACGAAGAACCACTCTATCCGCGTTGTCTTCATGCTGACCGTGTATCGAGAGATAGTAGCAAGTGGGTTAAACCTGGTATGTCTGTCTGTCTTTCATCATGAATATATACTCAACATATTTATTTATGTCCTCATTCTAGATTGGTGTGATTTACAAATGTATACTTGCTTGAATAATTCTAATCTACTGTAATATAGTCTAATGAAATATCTGAATGCAATTTCTTTTTTACTTTAGACTCAAAACCGGCCCACCAGCTCAAGAAGGTTCTGCTAAACACAAGGATCATCAAAGATGTCGCCAAACTAAGTCCACACCATCAAACGTCTTCACTGGAGTCCTATCACAGTGTGATTTTACATTTTGCCCCAAAAAACGTTGTCTTTTCATACATTGGAATGCTTTGCAGGTATTTTATATTGTGTACAAATGACTAATTATGGACTCCTGATTTGTCAAATAACTCATTATGTTGCATTAGATAACCTCAGATCAACTACAAATATATTGCTTATCGAAATTTTCCTTTCAGACTATACCTAGCTGCAATGCATTTCAATGAAAACTCAAATCGGCAGCAAGCGACCGACGCTTCGGGAGCCCCGGCTTACAAGATGAGCTTTCCCAAGGCCAAAAAGGGTGGGCACACTATAAAACCAAGGAAAATCGCTCCCACAGTCAGTAAGTCAAAATATCAACATTTATTATTGCACACACATGACCTATATAAATAGAAAAATATTTCCACTTACAGTGGAACAGCATTAATAACAATAAATTGAATAAATAATAACCTTTTTAACATGACAAAACAAATAACAATTTCTCATTTACAGACTATGTCAACCAGCTTATGGAGCTCCTGTTTGACTCCGTCATTCGTGACCCCCAACCATATATCCAGGTGGTTGAGCAGATTCCCATCCCAGAACATCTGTGCGCACAGTTCGACAGGCCTTCCATGGAAGAAGCGGTTGCCGCCTATGTGTCACGCTTCAATCTTGTACCGGTCTGAAGCCAGTATAGACACCATCAGCATCCGGAAATTCTGTGCGGATTCAAACCACTACACAGGAAGGGATTACTACCCTCACTCTGCGTCCTAAGTATCCCCAACACCACGCCACAAAACACCTGTACGCGATATATCTGAAACGGCTAAAGAAAAAGAAGTATTATATTTATGCACAAATAAATAAAAAAAAAGCTGTGAAATAACCATTTGTCATGTCATGTCATTGGACAGTAGCAAGCATTGATTATATGGGATGTGCAATAAGGATTAGATTGTGTTTGCAAGAAAGATTAGTATAGTCTGAGAGATGCAAGATGGAGAAACACCTGTAAAAAAATATATAAATCTGTAATAAATATTATTTACTTATTGATTCCGCTTGCTGGTATCCGGCCAAAATCTGCCTTGTATATATTAGTTGCCATTTGGATGGTATAGGGGTTGAAGCACACTGGATCCAATCCCGGATGAACAACCATGCACAGTAGTCCAGTTGGTTCCTGGTTAATTCGACGTCTGACCTATATATAGAAAATTAAATCGTTAGCCATATGCATGGTTTTCAGTGCTACCAAGATGCAAGGTTGTGTTACTACTTTACCTGTGGAACTTCCATGCAGCATACATTCTCAGCCTCTGTTGGCATCCGTTCACAATTTCCGCACGTGCACCTAGTAGATTGATTTGAGGGTGAATGAAATTATCAATCAATGATCAAAATTGCTACAATACAGTACTGCTCAATACCAACACAACTGCTATGATGGAGACCAGAGAAAGACTTTCGTCTTGTTTACATCAGGGCCCCCCATTTTCAATTCATCGTAACATATATGACATATAGATAGACAGTACTGCTACATCTATATATTTATGACATACCATATTTGTAAATACAGTACTGTTTGTGATGCAAAGAGAGCCCAGAAAAAAAAGGATATACATTTGCCGTAGAAACTGTACATAGGAGTGGGGGGGGGGGGGCACTGTATAAAACGGTAGCTGCTCTTTATAAACTAACATTTCGGCAAACTATTGAAGCAAGGTAACGTTACTTATAGTAAGCTATCGAAGCAAAAGCTGGCTGATCGATCAAGTAAGTAAGTACCGTTATTTCGGCAACCATTAGACTAACGGTGGAATCAACTTACCAATCGTAAACTATTTGTAAGCCTCGATCGCTGTTGTTTGGGGGGTGTGTGAGTACAATCTAACGTTAGTGTGTGTTTTCGACGGGCCGCGACAGAAGTACACTGTATACAGTATAACTGCTGCTCTTTATAAACTAACATTTTGGCAAACTATTGAAGCAAGGTAACGTTACTTATAGTAAGCTATCGAAGGAATGTGGATCACTACCCACTTTCAAAACCTCTCTCAAGGGACACCTACGGGAGACTGCAATTCAACACTGGCCCCTGTAAATATCCTAACCCAATCATTCCAACCCCCTCCAATGTACAGTCATTTACCTAGTATGGTTTTGTCAATAGTTCAATGTACAATTGTGTTTGTTTGTACAGTGTCTCCTCCCCCCCCCCTCAATGTACAGTGTTACTTGTTTATACAGTGTGCCCCCCGCCCCCCCCCCCCCCCAACCACCTCCAATGTAAATTACCCAGTATGGCTGTCAATATCCCAATGTACCCAACCCCCCCCACCCAACCTCCAATGTACAGTTTCTACGTCAAATGTATATACTCCCTTTTCTTGACTCCTTCTGTATCACAAACAGTACTGTATTTGCAAATCTGGTATGTCATAAATGTATAGATGTAGCAGTACTGACTATCTGTATGTCATGTATGTCATATATGTCTATATGAATTGAAAATGGGGGACCCTGATGGAAACAAGACAAACGTCTTTCTCAGGTCTGCATCCCCTTAACAATTGTATGTATTGAGCCGTACTGTATTGTACCCATTCTGCAATCTGTTAAATAAAGTTTTCATTCATTCATTCATTCAAGCAAAAGCTGGCTGATCGATCAAGTAAGTAAGTACCGTTATTTCGGCAACCATTAGACTAACGGTGGAATCAACTTACCAATCGTAAACTATTTGTAAGCCTCGATCGCTGTTGTTTGGGGGGTGTGTGAGTACAATCTAACGTTAGTGTGTGTTTTCGACGGGCCGCGACAGAAGTACACTGTATACAGTATAACTGCTGCTCTTTATAAACTAACATTTTGGCAAACTATTGAAGCAAGGTAACGTTACTTATAGTAAGCTATCGAAGCAAAAGCTGGCTGATCGATCAAGTAAGTAAGTACCGTTATTTCGGCAACCATTAGACTAACAGTGCAATCAACTTACCAATCGGAAACTATTTGTAAGCCTCGCTGTTGCAAATCGACTTCTTCTTCTTCTTCTGAATCATACTGTGGGTCGCTCTCTGGATCCCAAACATAATGTACAGCCATGATTGTTGATTGTTATTAATGCTGTTAGTTAGTAAAATCGGTATATGTTTTGCGTGTCGAAATAAAAACACCTGAGAGGGAAGAGAGGGAAGGACGGGGAGATGGGCGGAGCTATTTGGTGGGTGGCTGTCACTCAAAGCATTCTGCTAGTATGGGTGGAGCCAAGCCAATAATAGCCTGATTTCATGAGGCTGAAAAATGCTGGTTTTGAGTACAAGATTAGAAATATAAAACAATGATTATTTTTGGAATAAACATTACAGATGTGTTACATAGACTCACAGGAATTGTGTAAAGTTGCCCAAATAGTGCTAGGAATAGCAGTGCATAGCCCCTTTAATGACCCTGATGTAAACAAGACAAACGTCTTTCTCTGGTCTGCATCCCCTTATACAATTGTGTGTATTGAGCCGTACTGTATTGTACCCATTCTGCAATCTGTTAAATAAATAAAAAGAAAGTTTGACTGGCCGCCGAGCCATACTGTAGTGTACATGGTGACTGCTTGACCTAAATAAAAAATATATATATATATATTAATAAAGATATTTAATACATTTTTTTTTATTAAATTTTTTTTGGCTTCCCCTGCTATTTTACCCATGCGACGCCACTGCTGTAATCTCTGCGTTTAATATTTCGTTCTGTTCCTTCCCTATCGATGGTAGATAAAACATTTCAAAAAAAATCTCTATCTCCTCTTCTCCTGCCGCTAACGGTTGTGTGTATAGTTTATAGTATTCTTCAAATGTCTTCTCTATTTCAGCTGGTTCTCTTAGTATTTTGTTTGTGTTCGTGTCCCTTATTGTGTTCAGTTTTTGTTGTGTCCTGATTCGTCTAGCTAAAAGTCTGGTCGCTCTCGGTCCTCCTTCATAGTATGTCTGTTTCATGTACCTAGCTTTCTTCTCTATTTCTGTCAGCAGTTCTTTGTTTATCTTTCCTCTAACTTCCTTTACCTCTCTAAGTGTCTTTTGGTTCTTTGAGCTTTG
Organism: Notolepis coatsorum; assembly: GCF_963971535.1. NCBI lineage: Eukaryota > Metazoa > Chordata > Actinopteri > Aulopiformes > Paralepididae > Notolepis > Notolepis coatsorum. Next base: position 93,683,449 of record NC_140174.1, on the reverse strand, counting down.
GTGTTCTTTCTCTAATTCTTTCAGTTTCTTTATCAAGTTCTGGTATGTCTCTATTCTGGCCTTCTTGAGTAATGCCATCTTTGCTATACATTTTCCACATATTACTAGGGATGGGAATCGAAAACCGGTGGCCGATGCCTGGAACCGTGTGGCTCCCGTGACTTTCGATTCCATTATCGCTGCCAGGTTTTTCCTAGTTGCGCAATGACGTTAGCATGTAGCCATGGCAGACTCTATTTGATTCCTTAAGGGCTCGAAATTGCCTGGGTTTTGGTAATATGCTCCCGAAATGCTCCCGCTGTTTGGCTACTTCTATGTGCAGTGAAAACTACTTGAATGCTTTAGAGTCATTGATTTAGTTGAGGGTGAGCTAAAATTAGCCGCGGAGCTAACGCTATCTAACGTGAGCTAACGCTATTTAATCAAGCTCACAAAGAGAGATAAACAGCTGACAGCGGATAGTACAGGTACAAATACAATAAAACAACAGGTGGGGGCTGTTGTGTAAACCTTGTACTCTTTAGTTCACATAATAGACGGAGTGTTTGTTTACTTCTGTACTCTGTAAGCCAGTTCGAGCCCAGCGCTCCACATTGCTTTCAGTTTAGCTGGTCGTTCATACTAATACACATTGGCCGTATTAGGGGGTGGGAAACTGATGGGTGGGGATCGGGCGTTGTGGACAGCGACTCCTACAGGTCGGTTGGTGCGCCTGCGCAGTAGAATCAGGAAGTGTCGGGGGCAGCGTGAGCCTCCCACACGTTACTCCTCGCCACTGAGAGATCGAACTGCGCAGGTGAAAAGATGCGACTGCTGTTACCTCAAGTACCGGAGGGGACTTGTGCTATGTATGACTTAGTCCACATTGCAGCCGGCTTGTGGGAGGCAAGAAACAGCGTTCGTGACAGGGGAGGGTTGAATTGGATGATACGAAATTGGGATGGGAGAAAATATAGAAAAATGGGAGAAAAAGTGGATAAAAAAAAAAAAGACCTGAGCCTCCTAAGGAAGAACAGCCGGCTCTGTCCTTTTTGTATATTTATATGTCTGCACCGTCGCAATGTTGTTTCCCCGTATGCTGACTGGTTGCAGAGGTGGTTTCGACCTGCGGAAGTCCAGTATCATCTCCTTGGTCTTTTTTGCGTTCAGGAGAAGGCCGTTCCGTTCGCTCCAGTCACTGAAGGCTCGCACCTGGTCCCTGTACTCTCCCTCCTGTCCCTTCCTCACACACGCCACAATCGCTGTGTCGTCCGAGTATTTTTGGACGTGGCAAGACTCAGAGTTGTAAGTGAAGTCTGCCGTGTAGAGGGTGAACAGGAACGGAGCGAGAACAGTCCCCTGTGGAGCCCCAGTGCTGCTGACCACTGTCTCCGAGACACAGTTGCCCATTCAAGTTTCAAGTTTCAAGTTTCTTTAATAGTTGTCATACAGAAGTACAGAATACTTTTGTACAAAATGCTTCTTACTGTTGCGCTCCAGAGACTGTGCATGACAAGATAAGTATGAAATAAAAACATAGTAAAAATTAGAAGTAAAAAAAGAGGTCACAGTGTTCAGTTTAGACATATGTACAATGTTCGTAGACGTAGTTACCATACAATATACAATACTGTGCAGTGTACTAATATACAATGCTATATAGTGCAAGGCATAAATGGACGAGGTGCAGTTTAGGTACAATTCACAGTAGGTGTACGAGTTGTAGTGCAAATCCTTTATCAATAAATATAAAGTGTAAGTGTGTTTGTGTGATCTAAAGTGTGGGGAGTGGGTGCTGCAGTGTGTTGTTTGTTTGAGTGAGTGTGTGCGTGTGGGTGTGTGTGCTGTGTGCATTTGATGGTTGTTGCATAGTGATTATTGTTCGTTTAGCGATTATTGTTCGTTTAGCAGCCTGATGGCCTGGGGATAGAAGCTCCTTCTGAGTCTTTCTGTGCTCGCCATAAGACTCCGGTATCGCTTGCCTGACGGCAGCAGTTCAAAGAGGCAGTTGTTCGGGTGGCTCGAGTCCTTAATAATTCTCTTAGCCTTCCCCTTGCACCGCTTGTTGTAAATGTTCTGGAGGGTGGGAAGCCCCCCTCTAATTGTGCGTTCGGCTGAACGTGTCACTCTTTGTAGTCTGCTACGGTCTTGTGCAGTGCTATTCCCAAACCAGGAGGTGATGTTGCCGGTCAGGATGCTCTCTATTGTTCATGAGTAGAAGTTCCTAAGGATCTTCTGACTGACTTGGAACTTCCTTAGGCGCCTGAGGAAGTAGAGGCGTTGTCGTGCCTTCTTCACAACACTGTCAATGTGTGTGGTCCATGTCAAGTCCTCGGATATGTGGGCTCCGAGGTACTTGAAACTGTTCACTCTCTCAACTGGTGCCCCGTCGATGCTGAGGGGGCTGTAGTCCTTGACCCCCGACCTCCTGAAGTCCACAATCATCTCTTTTGTTTTGCTGATGTTCAGGGAGAGGCAGTTCTCCTGACACCACTGTGACAGGTTCTCTACCTCTTCCAGGTAGGCCCTTTCGTCGTTGGCAGAGATCTGACAAACTGTGGTCGGTCTGTCAGGTAATCCGTGATCCAGGAAGTGAAGGAGGGATCCACCCCCATCTTCCTGAGCTTGTCTTCAAGTATGGGAGGTTGAATAGTATTAAAAGCGCTCGAAAAATCTAAAAACATAATCCTAACATAACTCCCCGGCTCATCCAGGTAGGAGTAGGCCCGGTGGAGCATGGAGGACCGCGTCGTCCACCCTGATGCTCTCCCGATACCCAAACTGCAGGGGTTCAAGGGCGTGTTCAGTCTGTGGCCTCAGATGGTGTAGAAGCAGCCTCTCCAGTGTCTTCATGATGTGTGAAGTGAGGGCCACCGGTCTGTAGTCGTTGAGCTCTGCAGTAACATCAATGTTGTTGATATAGTTATATTCATTTACAATTTTATATGCTTATTTTTTGCATATTAATAATAATACACACGATTGTATTTCATTGTATTTCTTATGGGTTTATATAAGGTATATGAGTGGCGCACGATTTCTATTTGTTTGTGCAATTATTTTAGTCTCACGAGACTTGGTCCACTTGGTATCCAGTGACGTGTTTCCGCCTTCCTTCTCTTGAGTTCCGACATGACTGTGGGTGGATTATTGACTTTCCTGTCAATCCCAACAAGTAAAAGACAATCTACTGTACCAAGACAACCTAACAAGACAATCTACCAAGATAAGGATTAAAGATATAACACCAGAACTCATCGATGTTCTCTTACTGGCACGCAGCCAATAAGATTTTACGATTTGGATGAAGGTTTGGATGAAGGTTTGGATGAAGGTTTGGATGGAGATTGGACAAAGCTTCATTAAAATCAGTACAAGAAATCTACTTGTGTTAATTGCGTCGTGTCCGGAGGATGTCACAGTAAAATCTTAAGGAGCAAGACAGTGGACAGAAGGAAGATGGCGCCGGTGGTGTTCGTCTCATCGCTCGTCATGGAGCAGCGCGTGGGATGGACCACGGTGTAAAACCACAAGATGGCGCCGGTGTTCAAGTCAACACTCATCGAACTACAGCATCTGGAATGATGGCATCTGTGTAAAGTTTAAACTCACTTTCTCCACCATATAAAGGCAAAAAAGTTGCACCAAGAGATATATTTGCAAGAAAAGCCATAAGGTTGGACACTTATAAGAAGTAGTGATCTAACAAAGGGTATAATATTGTAAATGTACTAAAAAGGCAAAAAGTTGCACCAAGAGCTATATTTGCAAGAAAGCCATAAGGTTGAACACTTATAAGTTTAGTGTTCTAACAAAGGGTAATATTGTGAATGTACTACTAGAAGGGTGAGAGAAGTGAGACACAACCACAAGGTGTCGCCTTTGTCCATGTGTTTTTTGTAATGTTTTTTTTAAGCATTTTACTTTCTGTAGCCTAGATCCCCATTCATGCATGTATTGAAATAAGTGCGTTAAGGTTTAAAATAGCAATTTCATTGATCAACCTTATTTGATACATATAGATTAAAGGGGAATTCAGCCTACATTAGTAAACTAGCCTGGTATAAATAAGTCAACCAGCCCAGTTAAATAAGTAAACTAGCCTGGTATAAATAAGTCATCCAGCCCAGTTAAATAAGTAAACTAGCCTGGTATAAATAAGTCAACCAGCCCAGTTAAATAAGTAAACTAGCCTGGTATAAATAAGTCATCCAGCCCAGTTAAATAAGTAAACTAGCCTGGTATAAATAAGTCAACCAGCCCAGTTAAATAAGTAAACTAGCCTGGTATAAATAAGTCAACCAGCCCAGTTAAATAAGTAAACTAGCCTGGTATAAATAAGTCACCCAGCCTAGTTAAATAAGTGAACTAGCCTGGTATAAATAAGTCAACCAGCCCAGTTAAATAAGTAAACATAGCCTGGTATAAATAAGTCAACCAGCCCAGTTAAATAAGTAAACTAGCCTGGTATAAATAAGTCAACCAGCCCATAAATCAACCAGCCCAGTTAAATAAGTCAACCAGCCTAGTTAAATAAGTCAACTAGCTTGGTCAAGATAAGTCAACCTGCATAGTTAAATAAGTAAACTAGCTTGGTTAATTAAGTCTACATTTATAACTAAGCAATTAATTAAGTAATCGCACATCAAGTAATAATAGTAAGGCTTACACACTTATCTTCACATATTCACTTGACATTTTATAGTCTACAACGTAAAGAAGATTCCCAAGAGCAGCCTGAAAAGTGTAAAGACGGCGACGCTGCTGAAAGGAATACAAGAAAAAGTTAAAGAACCATAACTCTGACAGAGAAGGGCAGAGGAATGCAAGAGGAGAAAATTATAGGACTCCAGCGAAGGTTCCAAGTCGTATAAGAGATGGAAAAATAATGTGAGAGACGCCAAGGAGATACTATCACAAACTGAGATAGTAACTGGGGAACAGTCATTACTGATACCCGTCGTTTCTCCACTGATGTCCAGCGCGCATATGAAGAATTACGACAAGTTGAAACGCCAGATAAGGAAACCCGTCGGAGAGTCGATCTGTGCTCCCAAATGTTCCGGTTCATCTTCAAAATAGCCTCAAGCCTACTGGATGGACATACTCCTGAAGAAGAAGATGACTGTCCTGAAGCAGGTTTTCTATTCCACGCAAGCATCAACTCTCGCTTCTCTAATTCAAAGAAGACCTCTGTACGATCAAATAGGTCCACAGTAAGACGTCAAGAAGCTGCTGCCGATGTCGCTGCAGGCCAAGCTGTTCTCAAGCTAACAAAAGAGCAAGACCAAGAACAAAGAGAAATAGAGCGGCTGGAAGAGGAAGCTGAAAAACAGATAGCCGAACAAGAAACAGCAGCTGTTAAAGGGGAACTCCAACATTTTGGGAAATTAGCTTATTTAACATCTTCCCTGGAGTTAGACAAGAAGATACATACCTTTTTGTCTCTGTGCATGCATTTTAGCTTTGGGAATAGACGCTCCGTTAGCATAGCTTAGCTTCATCACTGGAAGTGAGGCAGGACAGTAGCCTTACAGTGCCTTACAGTGTATTGCAAGGTCTGACATTGACCAAATTTGATATGCATGACCTTGGTGGGCTCTAGGTCAACTCCTGAAAAGGGGGTCAATGTCAGACCTTGCAATCAAAGGTTAGGGGGCGCACTGAAATTATGGGAAGGGTTATTAGCCCCCTAACTTTTGATTGCAAAGTCTGACATTGACCCCCTTTTCAGGAGTTGACCTAGAGCCCACCAAGGTCATGCATATCAAGTTTGGTCAATGTCAGACCTTGCAATACACTGTAAGGCACTGTAAGGCTACTGTCCTGCCTCACTTCCAGTGATGAAGCTAAGCTATGCTAACGGAGCGTCTATTCCCAAAGCTAAAATGCACGCACAGAGACAAAAAAGGTATGTATCTTCTTGTCTAACTCCAGGGAAGATGTTAAATAAGCTAATTTCCCAAAATGTTGGAGTTCCCCTCAGAGCCGCAGAGTCAGAGGCGCAACGCCACAGTGCCGTCTCTGCTCTGAAGACGAGCTGCAGAGCCGCAGACAACTCTGCCAAGAACATTTTCTCCCCTTGTGCTTTTTGTTGTTTTCGCTCATTTCTGTTTTGTAAATAAATACGCCCTGGTTTTTGGCTAACTCCTGTCTGTGCCGTGCTGTTGGGGTTGTTTACAAACCATAACATTTTCTCTTATATCATTGAATTGTCACTTTTTATTTTTTTTAGATATTTTAACTTCCTTTTTCGTTGTTCTTTGACCGAGAGCTCTTTACAATGGCCGTCTACCTAAACATCTCAAACCGGAAGTCCGGTATCTATCTTCTTGTCTCTCTCTCTGGAGAAGACGGTAAGCTAATTTCCCCAAAATGTTGGCGTGTTCCTTTAAGCATTAGCTGCTGTCTTTCCAACACAGTATTAAGATGCTCTGTGTGATAGGATTCCCCTTTCTGTCTGGACCAACCAACCCCTCCCTCTGTGGGGTGTACTGTGAAGTACAAGCACAAAGTAAGATTTACTTTATCTCCTGCAGTCTAGACAAGAGTTCCTTTTCCTACTTAAAGCCCCTCATAAGTTTTTAGTAGGGGTAATTATGTAATTATTAGGTATAATAAGTAGGGGTAATTAATTATAGTAGTAGTAGTAGTAATTATACATCAGATTGGATCGATAGGTCGATTTAAAAGGCCACAATCCAATTCATGGTGCAACATACTGGTATATTGATTAAAGGGTATGTTGAGAGTTTTGGACACCTAATCCTATTTGCTACATACTGTGTCAATGGTGCTGTTGATTGGTCCTTTCTCAGCACAGTCCATGCTGTTTGTGACATCAAGCTACAGTTAGCTGCAAAACGAATGCAAAGTCAATGGGGCCACGCTCACGTCTGAACAAGCCCGGAAATGAACACTAAAACCCATAGGCGTAATTTTAGGGGGGGTTGCAGGGGACATGTCCCCCTCAATATTGAGAAGAGGTACATTTGTCCCCCTCAAATATATAGCTAATATGAAAGACAACCCCCTCCCCAAAAGAGGTAAAAAATAAGGTGGTCAAAACATTTATATATCCTTCTTACCTGTAACTATATATATAATACAGGAGAATAAATATTTGAAAGCAATACAGAATGCCGGAGAGCTTTACTGCATTATATTCCATTCCATATTCCATTCCATATTTGTGTCATATTTGTCTTTTCCTTTACATAAATATAGACCACGAATGAATACCACGATCACAACACCAGAGGGAGCTCCACAAATTATGTTAAACCCAGATTCGGCTCAAACAAGGGACTAAACACGTTTCGCAATTATGCCACATAAATGTGGAACGCCCTACCCAAAGCTGTAAAGGAATGTGAATCACTACCCACTTTCAAAAACACTCTCAAAGAACACCTACGGGAGACTGCAATTCGAAACTGGCCCCTTCAAATGTCCTAACCCAACCCCCTCCAATGTACAGTAAATGACCAAGTATGGCGTTGTCAATATTCCAATGTACAGTGTACAGTATCTTGTTTGTTTGGTAATTTAAAATCTTTTCACTTGGAATAAATGTTTACATGGTTCTCTATCATGTGAGCCAGTTTCATGACCCTATAGGACCTATGAAACACATTGAAAACCCAATGTAATGACTTTAACGATACATGGATGTCAATCTGAAAATGAGGCTGTTTTTCCAAAGTTAACATTTGGAGTGGTTTTCATCCATTGTCAGGATCCGTTTGCCCAGGCTGGTCCCATTCCCCCTCCAGCTCCCCAGCCTGGCCACATTCCCCCTCCAGTCCAGAGAGCCTGCCCTGCAGCCCCCTCTAGTGGAGTGTTCCCGCTACTCTCCCTACTCCCTCTGTTAGTCGCAATTCATATGTGTATTCTCCATGTCTTTAATGTTTAATGTATTCTTGTCTATGTTGCCCACTCTGTTTCCCGGTCTGGTCTAGTGTTGTATTTGTATGTATCGTTGTTATTCAGTCCTGTCATCATGTTATATATTGTTGTCATTGTTTGTCAACCTGTGTCTGTCCAGGTGTGTCTTGTTAGTAATTAGTCTCCCTATATATTCTGTCCTTTCCTGTTACTCCCTTATCGGTTCGTTATCCTATCTTGTCATATTCATTGTTATCATTATCAATGTAGTGGTTGTGATTCCACGCAGCACCCTTCCGTGCTGTGCGCTTCACGTTTGGTATCGTGTAATCTGCCAGCTTATGCTGAGGTACTATTATCGCTTTGTTGTAGTTAAAGCCTTGTGAAAGTAAAGCCTTTGTCAACTACATCCCGTTGTGTCCTGCCTGTCTCTCTTCCTCGTTCCTGTGATTGCTATTGGGTCCACACCAACACCGAATCATCACAGAACGAACCGACCATAATTGGACCCAGCAAGCAGGACGAGGGAGACCTGGCACAGCCGCTACACCAGCCCTCACTGCTAGCACGACCGCTGCGGCCAGCACTGCCTCCTCCACTGACATGGAGCTCCAGGGAGCGTTTCCCAGAGACCAGGCATCGCCATGCCCGCTGATGGGTCGTGCCCTCCGATGAGCTCCCAGGACGAAGCACGGCTCTCAACGCCGCAGCCCCAAGAGGAGACGGGGCTCCCATCTCGACAGATCCCCTTCACCGCCCTGGTGGGAGGACTACTATGCGGAGGCAACCCAGGGGGTGCGTCCTTGGGAGGACTACGCCGAACCAACTCGGGAGGAGCGTCCTTGTGTGGCCTACCACGCCGAGTCAACCCTGGAGGAGCGTCCTGGTCCTGCCGCCTCCCCCGGGCCTGCTTCCATGTCGGGTCGACCTCGGCGGCGACACGCTGCAGGCCGGTCGTCTCTTCCGCCGGCTGCGTCGGGGTCTCTGGTCCCAACCCCAGATCCTGGGCTGTTGCCTCCATCCCCCTGCTCCGGCCCCCTCTCCGGCCCCTTGCCCCAGCCTGATCCTGTTCCCCGTTTCCCCTGCTCCGGCCCCCTCTCTGGTCCCTTGCCCCAGCCTGATCCCGTCCTCCCTGGCCTTTTCCCCAAGGCTCTCCCTGTGTTCACCCACAACTTCCCTGGGTCCCGGCCCCCCGCCTTGCCTGTGGCTTCCGTTACGTCTGGAAGCCGTCCTTCGAGGGGGGGGGGTACTGTCAGGATCCGTTTGCCCAGGCTGGTCCCATTCCCCCTCCAGCTCCCCAGCCTGGCCACATTCCCCCTCCAGTCCAGAGAGCCTGCCATGCAGCCCCCTCTAGTGGAGTGTTCCCGCTACTCTCCCTACTCCCTCTGTTAGTCGCAATTCATATGTGTATTCTCCATATGTCTTTAATGTTTAATGTATTCTTGCCCATTCTGTTTCCCGGTCTGGTCTAGTGTTGTATTTGTATGTATCGTTGTTATTCAGTCCTGTCATGTTATATATTGTTGTCATTGTTTGTCAACCTGTGTCTGTCCAGGTGTGTCTTGTTAGTAATTAGTCTCCCTATATATTCCTTTCCTGTTACTCCCTTGTAGGTTCGTTATCCTATCTTGTCATATTCATTGTTATCATTATCAATGTTGTGGTTGTGATTCCACGCAGCACCCTCCCGTGCTGTGCGCTCCACGTTTGGTATCGTGTAATCTGCCAGTTTATGCTGAGGTACTATTATCGTTTTGTTGTAGTTAAAGCCTTGTGAAAGAACAAGTAAAACCTTTGTCAACTCCATCCCGTTGTGTCCTGCCTGTCTCTCTTCCTCGTTCCTGTGATTGCTATTGGGTCCACACCAACACCGAATCATCACATCCATGTGATTTTCATCCATATGGTTTTCATCCTACAGCAACAATGTGCTATTTCCATGACCTAAGAAAGTTCAATCAATATCTGTGAACATGAGCTACTCTCTCTCCCAAAGCCAGAAACCAGAGAAGTAAGAATCAAACTTGTGATGTCATCAAGTATAACGTCTGGAGCTGCTCCATTGACAATGAATGGGAGACTGATTTTGTGGACTCACAGAATGTTTATTTCCTTTTTCTATATCCAAATGAGCTTTCATCTATAGTAGTGATCTCAAGCAGAGAAGCTACATATGAACTCAGAACATTCCCCTGGACTTTATACTTGATGACATCACAAGTTTGAGTTTTAGTAGGCCTACTCTAGTTTTTGGAGTTGAGAAAGAGTTTTCACTCATATTTTTGTACTGTTTTAGACCAGAGGAATAACATGTATGAATTCTGAAATTGGGCGTAGTTCCCCTTTAAACTCTGTATGATAGCATGTACAATAATGCTGTATATACCTGTAGCAGGGTGGATTATCCCTGCTTTATGGGAGTGGTTGTACACGGCCACCTGGTAGCGGGATGCAGTAGATTCTAATCTATCTGAACCCCCGTCTTTGGGCCCGGAACGTCGAACTGGAGGGCGGGCAGCAGGAGCGGATGGGGCCAAGGATTTACTAACCTGGGGGGTGGTACTCTGGTCCTCCTCGCCTTCCAGGGCGGTCAGCAGTAGCTCCCCACACACTCTCACTTCCCCCAGTACCTCCGTTAGCCCTCCCACACCTGGTGACTGTTAGTTGACTAAAGATATTGCGCTCCCCCAAAGCAGTACCCTTCCTTGACAACCTGTAGAGACCTTTAACCATGTGATACGAATTGGGTGGGAAGGGTTAAATAGTAATGCTGATAGTCATATATTTACCCGGTCAACAAAGGTTAGAACAAGGCTCAGTAATAGACACACACACCGTGCTCCCATCTTTGTCTCTTTTATATAAGGCCGGGTCAAGTAGCAATTACAGATTATAACTTCATGTGGTTCATATGCAGTATAATCACAGTAGGCACCGGGTGCTCTCACTCACAATACAGGGGACGCTATTCCCAAAATAGGCACAGAGTGCTCAGTACATTAATTCAAGAGCCCCGCTTTGAGTAGGGGAAGACCCAGGCACATATTAAGGAGTTCAATGGGAATTCAAGAACATCACAATATTATTACCATACAAAAATAAATCACATGTGGGCCCACGTTACCAAATAAAAGACCTAAGCTAAAGCCGGCTTATAATGGTTGGGGTACCCCTAGACGCTGGTTGCTAGCGTTCGCTTCAAATGAATATTGTTTTGGCACACGAAGTACCGCTGTACTTAACCGAGATGGCGGGTCCACTCTCACCACCCCTCGTCCGGGTGACAAGATGGCCGTTGGGCGATCCCGCGAGAACAGCTAGCGGGCGGGGGTAGGCAGCAGGGGCAGTGGCTGAACTGGAGGAGCGTGCTGTGTTGTGGCGACCTCTGCTGGAAGAAGAGGTGTCCTCGGCTGCGTTGACGAGACGTCCACTGCGGGGCTGCTGACTGAGCTGGCGCGCTCTAAACTGTTTGCTACCTTAAACACAGCTAAACTGTGGGTCTTGGTGGACCCTCCTGCTGTCGCCTATACAGCTAACGCAACATGCTATCGGCACCACCTGTCTTCAGCGACGCTCGCCTTGTGGTGTAGAGTCACTATAGCCGTTAGCAGCAAGCTAATATACCGCTTCAACTTCTAGGATAACACGTTATTTACTGAAGTTGGTTCTTCTTTCCGTTTCGCTTATTCACACACTTCTCTATCGCTTGTACTTCTAGGATAACCCGTTTCACTTATTCACACACTTCTCTATCGCTTGTACTTCTAGGATAACCAGTGTTATAGCAAAGTACTTGTTATCTCCCGTTGCTCTTCAATGGGGCTCTTCGAGAGCACACGTCCGCTCACGTTCGAGTTCACTGTCGAAGAGGACTTCCTCCTGTTCCGCCCTCCAGGTAACTAGCTTCTCACTCGTTGCTCCTTTCTCCTTCGCTCCGCCTGCCACCACCGCCCCCTGCTGGCGACCGCAAACTGGTCCCACTATGGGACACTCAAGGCAGGAAGAAAGATGATTCAATGTCACGTTAATGGTCCATTTCGAAGCCGGAGGAAGAAGAGCACCTTGCATCATTAGTCCGGGCGAGATATCAAAGAGGAACACTGTTTATCACGTCTTTGTGCACACAGGGGAAGTAACAGGTTAAGTCAGCACTTCTGAATAAATAGCAGAATATTCAGGATGCTACATACCTATATATTTTTTTTCTTTCTTACCGTAGTCTGTACACACCTATAATCCTTTTTACATATCTGTAGACTATATCTATATATGTACATATCCCTTATCCCTTATATTACGGGGCTGGCACGGGTTAGCTCCCCGTGTTGGCAGGAGCCATTCACTACACAGTGATTTGGATCCACCCAACTATGGCTACGAAAAGTTTAAAACGAAAAACACCCCTTGAGTCTGCGAGAGCGGGGGCGGAAGATGACTCACCGGCGGACCACACGGTAACAGACCCTGGAACGGAAACGACAACGAATCAAATGATCAGCACAGTAGTTGACGGAGTAACCGCACTGGCAGGACACAAGCTACAAAGCTGCATCTGTGGCTGGAAAAAGATAACATCAGAGAGGGGTCTCAAGATCCACCAGGGCAGGAAAAAGTGCCTGAGAGAGCTTAGCGAGGGGCCTCGCATTGACCACTACTTCCTCAGAGGTAGGCCAAATCAGTCGAGTGAAGCCCAGCGGCAGGATATTCACCACAGTCCACAGGGTATCAGAACCCCAGACGAAGCTCAATCAGGCACAGATCCACCAACGGACATGAGTCCAGAGCCCATCCAGCCACAGACAGCAGTAGAGAGGAAGATGAACGGACGAAAGCCTCAAATCTTGTGGCCTAAATCCTGCCAGAAAAAGGAGTGGGAAACCACCGACACAGACCTTATCCATATTCTAGAAGGTCTGAAAGGGTGCGTGGAAAGAAAGCTGGACAAGATTGGAGAAATCATTTACAGCTATGGAGCAGAGAGATTTGGGGTGAAAAGTCAGAACCTTAGGCATCATGGGCTGCTAAATGAACACGTGGTGCCACTGTGCGACACACACCCAGGCCTGATCAGCCTGTGGTGGGCCAACCTCGGCAGAGGGTGTATTGTGATAAATGGCCGAAACACCCAATGAGGTCGGGGAACACAACTGAAGATGTGTCGTACTGGTGATCATCACGTGATCATTGCCAAATTCCACCCCACTCCAACCTCATTCAATTGTTGTGCTGAATATTTAGGGATCTTTAACAACTAGTCCTATTAAGAATCCTATACTCTTACTAGTTACGCTGCTGGCCAGTATGAATTATTACCATAGTGTCTTTATACCTCTATCAGTGTACATATTATTAATACTACAACTCTGTACATACATATGATTAGCACTATACTCACTTGTACTAATTTATATATTTTATACCCAATTGAATCACCTGTACATTGAATATTACTATTGCACTTTACTGTTACATTTGCACATTACAATGCACACATACATTTGTACTGTACTTGTGCTGTATGATGACAATACATTAGAATCGAATCTAATCTAATCTAATCTAATCTAATCTAATCTAATCTAATCTAATCTAATCTAATCTAATCTAATCTAATCTAATTGAATAGCCTATACAGTAGGTGAATAGTTTTGTCTAGGTCAGGCCTTCAAAGCAAAACATTGTCTCTGGTCCAATAAGAGGTCTCTGAATGCTACCATGCTGATATGAGGGGGCTCGACTGCAATACGCAGAAAGCATGAAACAACATAAAACAGATAAACTGACAAAACCAAATGAAGGCTTTGTGTTTACTATGATGGATTATTTCTCAGGAAATGTTCACGTCTGTGGAAGTTGTTTTTCATACTGTTCAACAAGGATGCAGAGAAAGGCTTCTCCTGAAGGTAGGAACACAACCACTACACCACCAGGAATAATGGAACGGAGAGGGACAACCTTGACGACTGGCACAGACTTAAAACAATGAGATAAGATAAAATAAGATATTCCTTTATTGAATCTAATCTAATCTAATCTAATCTAATCTAATCTAATCTAATCTAATCTAATCTAATCTAATCTAATCTAATCTAATGTTCCACTGATGTCTGTCTCAAGTGTAAAACCAAGCCTAGCCTACTCGTCCTCTTGGACAAGCAGTGTGATCAGGAGGCTGGAGGTTGTACAGCCTCGCACCACATGTGACTTCATAGAATCCGACCCTTTAGCCCAGGAAGGCGTCTGTCTTCCACCGCGCATAATGTGTCTTGTTGTTGTTTAGTTTGTCCCACGTCAAGACGTCTTGCACTGGACTATCAATGTTTTGTTTGTCCTCCACTTACTCAGAGTGTCAGACGAGCAGCCAGACATTGGAACTCATGATAGTACATTGATACTATTAGACTAATATCTCATAAGATTTCACACTCATTATGCCTCCAGCATTAGTGTTGATTATTATAGTGTTGAGCATTATCATTTGGTTGTATTTTCCCAGAATTTTGAAATAATAAAATATACTCAGAGTCTCTCTCTCTCTCTCTCTCTCTCTCTCTCTCTCTCTCTCTCTCTCTCTCTCTCTCTCTCTCTCTCTCTCTCTCTCTCTCTCTCTCTCTCTCTCTCTCTCTCTCTCTTTAAAGCTGTAAAGGAATGTGGATCACTACCCACTTTCAAAACCTCTCTCAAGGGACACCTACGGGAGACTGCAATTCAACACTGGCCCCTGTAAATATCCTAACCCAACCCCCTCCAACGTACAGTCATTTACCTAGTATGGTTTTGTCAATAGTCCAATGTAAAATTTTGTTTGTTTGTACAGTGTCTCCCCCCCCCCCCCTCAATGTACAGTTTTGCTTGTTTATACAGTGTGCCCCCCCCCCCAACCACCTCCAATGTAAATTACCCAGTATGGTTGTCAATATCCCAATGTACCCAACCCCCCCCCACCCAACCTCCTCCAATGTACAGTTTCTACGTCAAATGTATATACTCCCTTTTCTTGACTCCTTCTGTATCACAAACAGTACTGTATTTGCAAATCTGGTATGTCATAAATGTATAGATGTAGCAGTACTGACTATCTGTATGTCATGTATGTCATATATGTCCTGATGAATTGAAAATGGGGGACCCTGATGTAAACAAGACGAAAGTCTTTCTCTGGTCTGCATCCCCTTAACAATTGTGTGTATTGAGCTGTACTGTATTGTACCCATTCTGCAATCTGTTAATAAAGTTTTCAATCAATCAATCAATCAATCAATCAATCTCTCTCTCTCTCTCTCTCTCTCTCTCTCTCTCTCTCTCTCTCTCTCTCTCTCTCTCTCTCTCTCTCTCTCTCTCTCTCTCTCTCTCTTATATATATATAATTAGTGAATAGATTGTGGAAAAGGACACCTTTCTGCCTACTTAAGTATATTTTCTGAAAGTGTACTTTGTTGTACTTAGTGTGATACAAGTTGTACTCAAGATGTGCTTATTATATTGAAATGATGCTGTTGATGTATTTTTGGTTATTTTGCCTAAATAGTGCACTTTTAATAAATGTAAAAAATAAATGTAAAAGTACAACTTAAGTTTGGTAAACAGCTCAGTTCTTTTTTTTATTGTACTTAGATTACACTTAGATTAGCATATGAATTACTATCATGCTAAACATCTGCTTTGAATTAGTACATTAACGCACATAAGAAGTACCAAAAATACAATACATTGAAAGTATTTTCAGAAAAGTATATGGGTATAAATATACTTTTAACACACTTAATATACTAAAAATATATATTTTCTTTTTTACTGATTTCGGATACACCTGTGTAAATGCAATTCCTCTGGGTTTTGCATAGATTCAGCAAATGTATTATTTCAGTATGAATATTGTCTATCATATATCATATATAATTACCTATATTAAGATAATGGTGGCATAAAAAGGGAATTGTTTTCCCTCCAATAAATAAATATTGTAGCTGTTTGTCCTACAAATAGGAACATCTTTCCAACAACAAACGTATGAATCTTCCACCAGAGGGCGCTCCAAAGCCACAGATTATTTTACATCTGCATCAGTTTAGAATTGATAGAATTCCAAGATATAGAATTCACTTCTTTGTCACTTTAAATTAGTTGTAAATGGTATTTTTTGTTTCTTTTGGAAGAATTGTTAGACTTCCAAGATATATAATTCACTTCTTTGTCACTTTTTAAGGTGCTGTACATATTTTCTGTTTGTTAAAATAAGTGGTCTATACTGTACATGTTAACAATTGTTGAGAGGGAGAGGGAGAGAGAGAGAGAGAGAGAGAGAGAGAGAGAGAGAGAGAGAGAGAGAGCATGTAAATGGAATTTATTGTTTGTTAAAATGAGTGGTCTACATGTTAAAATGATAGCTATATATATATATATAATTATATAGCAGAGACAAATGTCCCTCAATAGATTTGAGTGGGACATAATGTGATAATTATATATACTGTATAATTGATATAGAAACAGAAGCACTAACACACCCCCTGGAGGCGTTTTTCAGGATTTTTCTTGCATGTATTTGATGTGTAGTTTGCTTCTTTGGTTTGTATTTATTAATGTGCAAAAAAAGAAAAATAATAATAATTCAAATAAAAATGTACATGGGGACAATTCAGCAGCCAATAACTCCAACACAGGATTACTGATAGGAGCCATTCTGCTATGTTCCTATGTACCAAAACCTGCACAGACTACAACGTATGACATATATCATGCCAGTTAGGGTACCTTGTGTATACTGTTTACTTTTACTCTTAGTCATAGTATATATTCAGATTCAAATTATTTATCACCTATATTTATTGTAACATAATATGTTACTTATAAATATAACCGATATATTAGGGCATACAGACCCTCATCTGCAGCTTTGTTTACACTGTTTATTTTTTCTCATATTCTTATATTCAGATTTAATTGTATTGCCTATTAAGGGATTGTATTGAATTGCCTTATCTTATCTTATTCACACATAATGGCACAGACATGCCCAAGAAGTGGCCTGGCCCTTCTACGTGCAATATGACCAGTCTTTCTACTATTACCCTGCCCATACCTGTACCTCCCCTCCCTCCTCCCCCATGCTGCTATGATGCCCAATTCTCCCCAAGGGGACCAATAAAGGAATATCTTATCTTATCTTATCGTCTGTACTCAGACAGAGGAAGGGTGACAGGTGGGTTTGGTTTATATATTTAGACCAAAACATTGTGAACTCTCAATGAAATCAATGAAAAGTGCAACTTGTTGTCAGAGTCGTCAGACAGGATGGAGCCAGAGGATATACCTTTGCTCATGATTGGTTGAGAGATTTCTCATATAGGATCGCTCAGACAGTTAAATGTTTTTTTATTTAGATTGTGTTGAAATGTGAATCAGTTGTCTACTGTAAGCATGAATAATGATAATGAATTATTATAGAGATCCAGACGTCTGCTTTTCAGTTCTCTTCTAGTTTCATGTCTATGCAGCAGGTGACGTGAGCCTATAGCTGCACCTCAGAAACATCCTGCATCCATACTGTCTTTGAACAAATAAATTGCCAACCTCGTACCACCTTCCTCAAAATAACTTCACACACACACACACACACACACACACACACACACACACACACACACACACACACACACACACACACACACACACACACACACACACACACACACACACACACACACACACATGCACACACACACACACACACACACACACACACACACACACACACACACACACACACACACACACACACACACACACTAACCACCTCGGTCAGTCCTTCAGACCAGTGGCCATTAGGCTCCACAACTGTGAACAGCTGGACAACTAATGGCTGCAGAACTGGAGAACTAGGAAGGTCTGACCACTAAGGCCTTGTCCAGACTAAAACGATGTTGTGTGTCTGACTCTCAAACTACCTGTTGGAATAAATTAATTGATTGATGTTTAACTTGTCCCTGTGTGTGTCCAGTCATTTCGACTAGCAAACTGGGTTTTCAGAAAAAGGCCAGTGACGCTAATCTCTAGTTAGTATCGTGTATTGCTTACGTTTAAATCTCACATAGACAAACTTGTGTCAAAGCTGAAGCTTAAACTCTGCTTCTTTTTCAGAAACAGGTCCTGTTTTTCACTTAAAGTGACAAGTCACCTGATCTCGACCACCTTCTTAGCACTACTCGATTATGGTGACTTACTCTACATGTATGCACCTGATCAGTACCTTAGAAAGCTTGATACTGTGTACCATTCTGCCTTACGCTTTGTCACGGGATGTGGAAATCGAGTGCACCATTGCACCCTACAGTATATACCATTGCAAGTTACCCATCTCTACAAATACGGCGATTTTCTCGATGGCTCTCTCTTGTGCACAAAGCTCTGCTTAAACTGGTTCCCTCGTACGGTCTGGAGTGTGTAAGCACAGCAGAGCCCCTCGCCGCTTCAGACAGATAGAGCACAGCATATGTAAAGCTGTAAAAGCCCGATCAAGCTCAATAGCTGTACATGCCATTGTTGTTGTGATGTTTTCACACACGGGGTAAGGGAGAGGTGGGCTATCGCGTCATCGGTTCAGGAGAAGATGCGTATCGCTTGTAAAGATGGTGACGCAGTGGGGGGCGTCTTCAGGCGTCTTCAGAATTGCGCACTCTGGGAGCTGGTATCAGAAAGTACCGTCTTCAGGCTGCCAGAATGCAGTCCTGTGTGGCAGAAAGGTGCAAACGATCAAATACTTTGCCTAAAACGACCAAAGTTGTTTTAGTCTGGACATGGCCTTAACCACCAAAACCTGCACGGACTACAATGTATGACGTATATCATGCTGGTTAGGGTATCTTGTGTATACTGCACCTTGTGCTGTTTATATATAAATTTTTTTTTAACTATATTTGTTTACACTGTTTTTTTTCTCTCATCTTTTTATATTCAGATCTAATTGTATTGCCTATATTTATGTCTTTCTGCTATTACCCTGCCCATACCTGTACCTCCCCTCCCCCATGCTGCTATGATGC
This sequence comes from Notolepis coatsorum, assembly GCF_963971535.1. Lineage (NCBI taxonomy): Eukaryota > Metazoa > Chordata > Actinopteri > Aulopiformes > Paralepididae > Notolepis > Notolepis coatsorum. The sequence goes on along the minus strand of NC_140174.1, from coordinate 93,664,541 downwards.
CCGAATTTCCCCCAAGGGGATCAAGAAATATCTTATCTTATCTGATCTTAAACACACATAATGGCACAGACTGCCCAAAAAGTGGCCTGGCCCTGCTCCATGCAAGATGACCAGTTCAGGCTTGCACGCACACACACACACACACACACACACACACACACACACACCTACACACACACACACACACACACACACACACACACACACACACACACACACACACACACACACACACACACACACACACACACACACACACACACACACACACGTATATACACACATACACACACACAAACGTACACACACACAAACACGCACATACACACACACGCACACGCACACTCTCTCACACATTATCTCACACATTATCTGATCTTTTCAAGAGGTTGTAGTCTCCTCTCTGTCTCCTGCATGTCTAAGTGTTTTCTTATCTGTGGTGACAAGTCTCTATCTAACCCACAGCCCACAGGGCTTCACCATTCAACACAATTTGTCCCACAAACTGATTTGTAATTAGGAATTAGGATAGATTCATTAATGGATAATGATTGAGTGATCTGATGTTACCACGCCAAAATCAAATGCTTTAAAAAGGACTGTTGTTTATCGTGCCATCAATCATTGGAATAACCACTGAACATAAGTAAATTGAATAGCAAAGTGTCTTTCAAATACCACCTGAGAATGCACTACTTAAATATGTGAGCAAAATATTCTGATGTTTATAATGATGTCTACAATGTTTGACTGTTTTTAGATTATCATTGTTAATGAAGTGAATTGTGATTGTCATATGTATCTCATGTTGTTATGTTTTGTGTTTTTTGTTGTCTTTCTGTGTGGACCCCAGGAAGACAGATCGCCACTTAGGTGGCAGATCCTTTTAAACAATAAACAATAAACAATTGAGTCTTCCTTTTTGGTTCAAATAAGATTATTATTTATCTAATTATCTATATATTTATTTTTCTAAAATCAATTTGAAAATATTTATATTTTTACATTTGTAAGGAAAAAAAATTAAATAAATGTTTAGGCTCAGTTAGAAGACTGAAAGGAGACCCACCAGGACCAACATTATTGAGCTGATTAAAGGTAGTCTTCTTAATTAATAATTAATTAGTAATTTTAGTAATTAGGCCCAAATTAGTGTGGGGAAATCGGCTATGCTATTCACGCAATTACCCCTGCCGCGTGCACGACGTTATAGGACTATCTCTCTATCGGTGAATGGAGGCCGTTTCCCTGTTTGACTGAAAGTCAAAAAGAGCCACTGTGTCTGCGAGTTTGTTTACCCTCCAAAGCTCCGTGACAGGACTAGCAACCCCAGCCTTAAGTGGCATTGTTCAGCGGCTTTGTCGATGGGACAATAATGACCTCTCGGTTTGATACACATTAAAAGATTGCAAGCCTGTCAGGTCAGATGTCAGCCATGGGTTTCTATACAGTCTTTAGCGCATACTAATGTGTATCTGAAATATAACAGACATGCGACTCGTTCTTGCTAATTAAGCCTAGAATAAAATGATATAGTATGCATTTCAACTGGATTTAAGAATAAGATTATGTTTGTGGGTGTGAGCGTCCGCCATGGATCGTTGTTCAATATTTACATTGCATTTTACTTAAAACATGATGGATATTTTCTTTGTAGAATTAGCCTAAAATACAAACAAAGCTTATAGCCTAAAGTTAACAGGTGAATTGACCTATATTATAGCATTACTCTTATGAAAGGACCAAATATCTATCGTTTCACAACGGAAGAGGCCATAACAGAAGCATAATTAACTGGCCTATGAATAGCTAAATAGAATCATTTTCCAAAGACGTTTCTTTTGTAACTTAAACCAGTACATAACTATAAGTAATCAACGCAGCAGAAGCAGAACAACAGAGGTAATTTATAAGCATTTTTTCCTTTAACAATGCAAAATATTAGTGAAATATAGACAACTTTAGGCAACATGCCCATATTAACTAACATATAAATGTACTACATACATAAATAAATATACATAAATATAGCCTTACAAAACTAAACCAAGTATTACCAATGTTCGTTTCGTTACATTTTATTTCCATACAAGACATTAAAACCAATACACAGCCCATAACTCTCGAATTCACATTCCAGAGAAATTAAAACAACTTGATAATTTATCTTGACAATTGTTTTTTCCGCTCTTCTTCACCAAGCCCTCACACCCGGCAGTGACGTCTGAAAGTGTCCTTGGCTGAAGGGCCCCTCGGCACTCCCGATGATGTCGACCAAATTACACATCTGAGTGGCGTTCGGTAGAGAAGACATACCGGGGGAAGATGATGCCACCGACACGTTGTGATAATTGCAGCCGTGGTACAGGCTGTTGCTGTCATATCCGAACACGGAATAATAAGGTCCAATCGTGACGTGGTTGTACGGTGCCGCGGAGTGAGGCCCCCCTCCTCCCGGGTGCATGGCGGGCCCCCCGGCTGTGGCGCAGGGCTTGCCGTCCCGGACCAACACGGGGACCGCCACCCTTCTCGGCGGAGGCGTGCAGCCCGCCGCATGCAGCTCCAGCGACTTGTCCTGTCGCTGACGCTTGCACTTGTATCTCCTGTTTTGAAACCAGATTTTGACCTGAGTGGAGGACAGTTTTAGGACGTCGGCGAGCTGGTCTCTCTCCGGGGCGGAGAGGTATCGCTGCTGTGCGAAGCGTCTCTCCAACTCGAACACCTGGCTTTGAGAAAACAACACACGGGGCTTCCTGCGCAGCCTGCGCTTCGTCTCCGAGGCCGCGCGGTCCTCCGGTGTCCTGTTGTCCGGTGTCCCGTCGACATCAAGTGAGGTGTCCAGCATCTCTGAGAGACAGGGGAAGAGAGAGAGAGAGACAAAGTTTGCATTTTGTACTTCATTGTTTGCATTTTGTACTTCATTTTGTACTTCATTGTTTGCATTTGTACTTTATTTTGTACTTGTACTTGTATAGTTGCATATTGTATTATTTGTATAGTGTTTGGTCTTTATTCTTTTTACTTGTTTTACACGAAGCACAATCTCAGGGGCTCATAAAGAACCAAGCATTTCACATATGACAAATAAAACTAAACTTTAAACTTGAACTATTATTATTTTTCTTTAGACATATGAGTTTCTCTTCTATTTTATTTCCCTCGTTCGCCTTTTGATACATTTAAAGAATGGACCCATTCTAATATGACCTTTTATTATTCCTGCCTGGGCCATAATTGGGCCCCTGCAGGTAAAGGCCCCAGGCTGTGGTTATGATATTAATTATATTATAATATACCCACTGTCACACTCACCTTGCTCATTTAACTCCTCTTCGGCCGCCGAATGATCCTTCAGGATGTCGAGTTTGAAGCTGTACTCCGCCTGCATCATCCCCGGCGGGACGCACGGCTTCTCCAGGCCGCAGTCGTCGTACCGTCTCGTCCCCGGAGGAGGTGCACCGTGCAGCGCGCACTGCAGAGTCGTCGGTGTGTCTTCTTCATCCGGTGTCAGAAATCCGTGATTATTAAAAGCATGATGGTGGTGCTCGAGCTTCAAAATATCCTTCACTGAAAATGGCGTTGAGGTCAACGAACTGGGATTCATCCCCCTTGGTTATAGTCTGTATATAATTTATTAATTCGATTCAAATTCAAAGTTGATTGAGAGCTGCAGATGATGATGTCCGATGCCCGCGCTGTCTAATGATGACTGAAGACCTTCGGGAGGGGCTCTGCGCGTCAACCTGTCTCCAGATCTCCAGATAGGCCACCTCTCCAATTGGCCAATAGCCAGGCCAGTCAACCTGTCTCCAGATCTCCAGATATAGGCCACCTCTCCAATTGGCCAATAGCCAGACGCGTAAAGCTGCCTCTGTAGCCTACCATTAAGTTTAATCTCCTCTTACACAGAGACACTTGAGATTTCATTGTCCTCTTGGCACTTTAGTGAAAGAGTGATTGTTTGTGACCCTAGTTTCAAATAAGGTTATATAACTGTGCCTATACTCAGAGTATACTCAGGGTTCATTATATTGTTTACACTGCCTATTGTACTATCATTTTATTGTCTTCTATTACCATGTATATATATACCTGTACCTTGTGCTTGAATTTCCCCAAGGGTGTCAATAATGGCATATATGATCTCATCTTATACAACTGGAATACGATCTCATTTCAATATCAACATGCATTTTGAATTGTTATTGATTTATGGGAGCAGGCCATGCCACTCCTATCTAATCTGTTTATCTGCATCATAAATAAAGACGTCTCTTCCTCAGCTATTAGCCGTGGCTATTATCTCTATTATATCATTGCTGATATATGGAGAGATATTGGTCCCTATAACTCCTTGGCGGGTCCTGCACACAGTTATGTTTCCGGCGGCATGCATGGTGTTGTGGGCCTGCATGTTGAACACTGATATGTTGCTTTCCAACGACGTGTTTGTGTTCAGGGCCACAACAAACAGTAACTTTACACCCGATGTTGTGGACGAGGCGAGGCGGCGGCGCCACCCTGCAACGCATGACTGATGCGCCGGAACAGGGACAGACACTCGTCTCAATATGTCACCAATAGCCCTGCACAAAAAGTAAATATGCCATAGGATTATAGGTCATGACTGGACAAAAAGTGACCAAATCCCTTGTAAAACAATAGTAGAGAGTTTAGGTTGAGATAAATAACAAATATTCCATATAGCATTAGGTCGACGACTACTCTATTTATTAATTGGGCTAAACAATAAAAACGATGTCGTCTATTAGTTTACGGTTTCCGAGTTTGCTCGGAGGTACATCTGCATTCAAGTTAAGATGCCCCATATAGCCCCTGCTGGAATGAAATCCAACAGTCCTCAAAGCTTGAGATTCTCCCCATATATGCAGAGTTTAAAACCTTGATCTTCAACCTTTGTCAATCCAGTTGTACGTGTTTTAATTGATTTGTTATCCTTGCTTTTTGCCTCGTGTTGTTGTCTTATTGTTATGATTTTATATGCTGTGGGATTTTATATGTTGTTTTTTTTTCAAAAAAAAAGTTGTCTGTACACTAGACGTGACTGTAAATGGTGGAACCTGCAGTTGGCTTTCGAGTTTGAATAAAAGTTTGAAATGGAATTAAATGAAGAAACCTGCAGCCATTAAATATTCTTCAAACCAAATCCCCCCCGCTTGTCTCAGAAACTGCCGACGGCTTCTCAAACCTTGCTCTAGAAGTTAGATGTATACTGTTATCTAGTGGTTGACCATAATAGTAAGTTTTTTATGTTTCGATTTGCTCATATAATCTATGGCTATCTCAGTAATTGCATATAGGCCTATGATCTTAGTCAGAATAGTATGGTGCCGTAATTTTGCCGTGCCACTTTATTGCTTGCCTTGGAGTAACGCTCAAGGCATTGATTAGTGCATTACAGTATTTGGCTTGGCACACACAAAACTACTATGAGGTTATATGGCGATCGCTTCTTTTAGGGTTGCGGTTGCGGACATTTCACCATTGAATGATTCATTAATTTGGCAATAATCAGTTTAGGCTGCCGCGTGACCTTCTCAAATACCGAACTATATACAGCCTGCAGGTGACGATGAAGTACAATTTACAAAGGACAAAAGTATCACAGTTCAAGCAAAACAAACAAAAACAAAAGTTAATAATAATATTATACAATTAGACACATATAGGGTGGTCTTGATTATCATAAAATATTTCTACATTAATAGACTTATGTTAATAGACTAATGTTATTAATACTAATATAATCTATAATATTCTATAAAAATATATAATTATTGTTATTATTATTATTATTATTATTATTATTATTATTATTATTATTATTATTATTATTATTATTATTATTATTATTATTATTATTATTATTATTATTATTATTATTATTATTATTATTATTATTATTATTATTATTATTATTATTATTATTATTATTATTATTATTATTATTATTACTAGTGACAGGAGGGTGATGGTTTATATTAGCTTATTATAATAGTATTACATATCAATTATATGATTATCTCATTCTGTCTCAAATGTATTGAGGGGCATATCTGCTGCGTTATAATCAATTATATATATAATAATAATAATAATATATATATATATATATATAATATATATATATAATAATAATATATAATATAATAATAATATATATATAATATATATATAATATATAATATTTTCGATTTATTTTTATTTTATATTTTTCTCAACTTCTCATATACAGTGCCTTGCAAAATTATTGGGTCTATGGTAAATTTACGACCAAAAATTTCCTTTTAGGCAGATTTCTGCCTATTTAAGACATAGGGCTGGTTACTGGTAAAGCGATTCCCCAAAATGTCCTGAGATCAGATTTGAGCGTGCAGGCTGAGAGCAGATTTAAGAGTGTTGAGGAGCACACTTATCAGTGGCGGCCCGTACATTCTTCTCCATGGGGGGCGCTATACCAAACATTTTGCAAACATGTACCACGCATTGGCGAATATTTAATTAGGTACAACTATCACCATTGCCATCAATCAATATATGATCACAGTCAGTCAAATGCAGCCAATATGCCCTATACACAATCAGAGAGAGAGTGAGAGAGAGAGAGAGAGAGAGAGAGAGAGAGAGAGAGAGAGAGAGAGAGAGAGAGAGCGAGCGAGAGAGAGAGAGAGAGAGATATCGCAACTCTACCTTGTTGTTAAGTTAGCAGCAGGCAGAAGGGCTTGATAAAGTATATCCACTCCACTGTCCAGACTGTGTTGATGTCCATTGTCCATGCATGTCCACACTGCATCCATATATAGCTTGTTGTTAGCCAACAAGTACTGTGTGAGTGAAGAGCTGTGTCTTTGTCCATTTCCGCGTCGAACAGCCTGCAAACTACCTGGCGTTCCTATCGCCATGCTCTAAGACAAACTCTAACCTTAACCAACTTTGAAAGAGTGCCTAAGCTTAACCGTCGAAAGAACTTGCCGTCACGCTCTAAGACAAATAGCTGCATCACAACAACACAACAACACAACAGCATAGAGACTAGTATCTACTGTAACTAACCAGAAACCGGCGTTGGCCAATCAGAGAGAGCGTCTCCGCGAAATGCGGCTACGGAAAAAACTGACGTCGGCCAATCAGAGAGCGTCTCCGAGAAATGCGGCTACGGAAATTATAGACGCTGCTGCTTAGACCGCTTCAAAACGCGCCTGTGTTCCATCATAATACATCATATTTCAACGCACAGCGCGTTACGCACTGATTGGCTGCGACGGATACAGCGATGAAACAGTGCACGGCGTGCACGTGCACTCAAATCGCTATTGCGTCTAGCCCGAGAGAAATACGGCTAGGAGAAATGCGGCTACGGTAACGGAATGTATTCTCTATCAGACAGTGAGTCACTTCCTGTTCAGGAAAACGATTATTTATATTTGATATATTAACGTTATATTGTGCATTGGAAACACAAACATACTTAAAATGAGTAAATATTATTAATTTTAAACATGTTTATATTATTTATAGGGCTATAAAACAAAAAACAAAAACAAATATCTCTTATTCTTCTCTCTTTTAACCAGGGTTAACCAGGGGGGGCGGCGCCCGAGCGCCCCTAGTGGCCAGCCGCCATTGACACTTATGATTGATTGACTAATTGAACATTTTATTAACTTAACAGACTGTGTTCTCATAGTGATTCCTTCATGTCAACACTACAGGCCTCCTTGGAATTAATTACTTAATCATAATTAAAATAAATATGACAATATTTGTACGATAAGAAATTACGCATTTGATGTCGGAAAAATAAATAATATGGATTTATCTGATCACAGGGCAGCTGGATTAACCATATCTGAACCTGCTATTTTGGACAAATGTATAATTACTTTAATTACTCAGATATTCAAACAATATGCAATTATTGTGAAATGATTGAAAATAACAATTATTTAATGCCTTCTGTGGAATTTGTATTTCTTATTTGTTATATATCATTGTTTAATGGTATACAATGGGACAGACCTTTGTTTGATATAAACCTGCATTCCTTCGAATATATCATTAATCAATTAAACTTATATTGAAATACACTATATAGCCTATACACCAACACTGAAATGACAGTGGATAAATAAATAAATAAGAACTAAAGCTAATCAGTGGAAATAGACTGCATTAATATTCCATAACAAGTCTTGTGTGCGCCAGTATGGCCTACGTGTCTAATGAATGAACAGTATAGGCTTAAAGGGGCTATGTACTATAAATGTCATTTTTCAGTCTCTAGCATTGTATTATAGTAATAGGAGTTCGTATCAATGTGTTTTAGTGTCTAAATACCATATTGGCGGATTGCTCTGTTTCAGCTCAGCCCCTTTCCTCCTCCAGTAAATCAGGCCATTTTGATTTGAACGGCCGATATACGTCATACGGCCGCTGGGTGATGCGATTGGCTCTGTGGTTGGAGCTAATGCCCGCCCCCATTCTACCTAGACTAGACGCGTGTAGCTTAATCCCAGCGGAAGAGTCGCAGAACGCTTCCGCATTCTTCGCCGCACGCCAGTACGGTAATGCGCATTTCCTTTTCCTTCGCCCAGGTGCTTGCGAGGTGCTCGCGAGGTGCCCGCGAGGTGCTCGCGCGCGCATGCGCATGAGATCCCTGCTTGGTTCGACACATATTAACACGCTTTGGTTCATATTAATCACGCTTTGGTTCATATTCTTTGGTTCATATTAATCATAGTAATCACATACACGCGATGGACGCAGCAGGCGATCACTGCTACTGTTATTCAGCCGCGCCGAGGTACATGCATTTGTACGTCACAGGAGAGAAACCGTGTATTCAAAGAAAGCTATTAAAATAGTCTTTGAATCTAAATATACTTTCTTTGTCAAATTTGTCATAATGTAGCATTTGTGTGTGTAACGTACTGTAAAAAATAAATGTTTTTTCACAGGAAATTCACTTCTCTGGTCTGCATCCCCTTAACAATTGTGTGTATTGAGCCGTACTGTATTGTACCCATTCTGCAATCTGTTATTTTCATTCAATCAATTTCATTCAATCAATTTTATGAATGACCGAAAAAACAATGTTACAAAGTAAAGTTGACAGCTGCGTTGTGTTATCGTTACAATGTACAGGGAAATAACATTATGGCGTTGCGAGTGAATCACGTCGCGATAATATACATGTATTCCATAATATGTAAAGTACAGTTGACAGCTGTACTTGGAGCTGGATGCAATCCTACCTGGAGGGGAGAGAGCAGATGGTGGAGGTAAACGGTACCCTATCCCCCCCCCTCACAGTAAACTGTGGTGTTCCACAAGGAAGCATAGGAGGTCCGCTACTGTTCCTAATTTATGCAAATGACATGTCGTCAGCTTGTGACTGCAACTTGTTCCTGTTTGCGGATGACTCAGCCCTGCTGGTCTCTGACAAGAACAAGTTACAGGTTGAAAAAACCCTCAGCTCAGAACTAGGCAAAATCTGCATATGGCTCGCTGATAACAAACTATCATTACACATGGGCAAAACAGAGTCCATTCTCTTCGGTTCAAATAACAAACTCAGCAAGACCGACGGCTTCTCAGTTACAGTGGGTGACAATATTGTCACAAGGAAAGAAGATATTACCTACCTGGGTTCCATCCTAGAGGCAAATCTTTCCTGTGACAAAATGGCATCCAATGTAATAAAAAAAGTCAACCAACGAACTCGTTTCTTGTACCGGATCTCCTCACTGGTAAACAAGAATACCCTGAAGACTCTAGCAGGAGCACTCATTCAAGGGTACTACGACTATGCTTGCACCTCATGGTACCAAAGCACCTCAAAGGCGCTAAAAACAAAATTACAAACATCTCAAAACAAACTGGTCAGACTACTGCTTGACCTTACTCCTAGAACCCACCTCACCCCTGCCCACTTTGACAACCTAGGATGGCTTAGAGTAGACGACAGAGTACAGCAACTTGCAATGGGCCTGGTCTACAAGATACACTACACGACCAAGGTACCCATGTACATGACAAAATACTTCCCAAAGGTCAGTGAATACCACGATCACAACACCAGAGGGAGCTCCACAAATCATGTTAAACCCAGATTCGGCTCAAACAAGGGACTAAACACGTTTCGCAATTATGCCACATCAATGTGGAACGCCCTACCCAAAGCTGTAAAGGAATGTGAATCACTACCCACTTTCAAAAACACTCTCAAAAAACACCTAAGGGAGACTGCAACTCGAAACTGGCCCCTGTAAATGTCCGAACACAACCCCCTCCAATGTACAGTGAATTACCAAGTAAGGTCTTGTCAATAATCCAATGTACAGTGTTGTTTGTACAGTTGTACAGTGTCCCCCCCACCCACCCCTCCTACCCAACCCCCCCCCCACTCCTACCCAACCCCCCCCCCACCCAACCACCTCCAATGTACAGTCCCCACCCACCCCTCCTACCCAA